>NW_017676420.1:0-41981 GCF_001879085.1 Nicotiana attenuata
TTTGATCATGTGAGTGAACTAGGGTTCTGTTTGAGAACCCTTGACTCTTTCGGACTAGTTTCTGAGTCTATGAACTAAGTTTGAACTTCTTTGTTTGCATACAATTCTGAACTTTTTTTTTTAATTTCTTCTACGCTAGACTCTTCTACTGATTGGCATGCTAGTTCTTCGTGTTTAAGCGTGTCTGTATGCTTTTATATGTGTGATGGATCTTTCTCCAAAAAGGTCTTCCAACTTATGATGGATTCAGAATCTTTTTTAGGGTCTGATTGATTGATACTGATTATCCTTAGATAAACCTTTCTCCCCCTTCTCCGACTAGATTCATTCATACCAAATTCAGACCTTGTGATTTACTGGCCGTTAATTGATTGCCTTTCCTTAAATTGTACAACCGTATACTATCAAGATCTTGTCCTTAAATAAACCTCTATGTATTTACCCCTCTTATACTGCTTTGAAAAGTGTTTGATTAATCTCTTTCCTTAATTAGTTTTACCCGTTTGAAATCAAAATCCCTTAATTAAAGGGAAACCTTATGTAATTGACTTTCAAACTATTTTCTTACCTATTTCTGCTTGCTTTCTACACTATAAAAGGCACGGCCCTTTATACACAATAGACACGGTTAATTCAACATTTTTACACTTCAGATTTCACACTTACAATCTCACAAAACTCATACTTGGGGTATTCTTGCTTCTTGTCTGCACTTTGGGTTTACAAGACTACTGTTTTCTTTTGCTTGATTACTTTAGACTGGTATGTTCTAGTTTTGATTTTAGCATCACCCTAATGTGTTTTACTTACAGCCTTTACTTCCATGTTTACTTTACTGTCTGTATGGAGTTAAATGTCAGCTAGCATGTTAATTTCCTTTCATCTATTTCTGTTGTGAATCCCTACACCCCTGTTTCCCTCTATGTGCTTTGAGTTGCAGTTCAGAACATGACAATATGCAAGTTATTGTTCATGTTTGACCTGATCCCTTTGGGGATCCTAACTCCCAAAACAATGTGTCCTAACGGGCTGGTGGGGTGTGCCAGCATTTCCTATTGCTAGGTATGCCCACTAGCCTATCTTTGTCACTTCCCTTTTCCCCTTTTCAAAATTCTTTCTATGTACTTACACTCACCCTTAGCTTCTAAGTTCTACCCCCCTCCTGTGAGCCATGCCTTGGGACCTTGAGTTCCCTCTGAACTTGGACACTTGAGGGCCGGCCTTTCCACACTGCACTATGACTCAATCCTGCAATGTATTTGGGTGTGAGCACTGCCCAGAGTCCATGAGGCTCTTAGGAAACTCTGACACACCCCAAATGAGAAAGGCTTTTGATCATGATCTTTGGAGTTGGTTTACTTCATGCTTCAGGCAGGAAACTTGAATCAGGCTCTCCTTGGTTGTAATTTTATTCTTTTTTTTCCTCTGATGTAGTTTCTTTATTTTGGACTGTAATAATTTTTGTAATAAACTTCCGGGGTGATTATTGAAAAAGGAAAGGGTAACCATGCATGCGAAGGGGTAGATATCATGCTCATAGGGAATTACTACACATCTGCATTCATGTATCCTGCTTACAGCTTTGCACGTTTGCATCCACATAGATATCCTGCTAATAGGATTTTCTGCATTTCTGCATCCATGTAAAATATCATGTCTATAAGGAATTCTGCATCTCACATATAGATACCATGTCTATAAGGAATTCTGCATCTCACATATAGATACCATGTTTATAAGGAATTCTGCATCTCACATATAGATACCATGTCTATAAGTTAACCAGAAATCCAGATCCTGCATATGCATTGGTCACTAGGCAGACCTGTTTATAGGATTAAAAACTAACAGCATTCAAATATCATGCCCATAGGATTTCTGCACTCTTACTACGCCTGTAAAAATGTTTAAAGTCAATAACGCCTAGAAAGCATGCCTATAGGAACTACCAATCCAACCTGAATTGTTCATTCGCTTATAGGGCTAAAATCAATAACGATAATGCTTAACGTCTGCAGAATTTACTCTCTTTTACCAAAACTCGCCTTTCATGGTTAACTGACAACTTCTTTTCCTAAATCAGCATACTTCTTTTTCTGAAATTACAGATATCATGCCTTTCTGTTTTCGTTTAACACTTAGGCAAGCCATAAGGTAAACTTATAAATTGAGTTAGATTTTATTAACTACAACTAGCAGGCAGGCCTGATTCGGGCTTCTTATCAGAAATATGTAATAGATCAGTCTACCACAACTCTTAAGTTTAATCAGACCCTAATCAGTACGTGTAAGACATGCTAAACTATATGCTTCTCTTTGTTTTAAGGAGCTCTGTTTGAGCCTTTCTATCTGTTATGTGCTTCTCCCCAAATTTGGTATATATGTGTTTTGATTGTCGCCTTAGAATTTTGTCCTTTGAAACTATAAAACCTCACACCCTTCCCTTTAGGATTAGTAGTCCCAAATACCTCTGGGACTGATAGGATTGGGGCAGGTAATAGCATGCAATAAGTAAAACGAGACCATTCCGCGTTTAATACCTTAACGGGGTGGGAAAGGGTAGATATGGACATGATGACCACGCGATAACACCACGTGTATAAACGGTTACCGGGTGTTGTGTGGGATGATCCATATTATTTATAAACCTAGGACCCTCCTCCCTTTACTCGTTTATTTTATTTCAAAACTGCTTTTTTTCTCAAATTCCAGCTTCTTTGATTGATTTTAACTTCAATTACTCGCAACAATTATGTGAAAACCTCCTCCCTTTACTCGTTTATTTTATTTAGAATTTCAAAACTGCTTCTTCTCAAATTCCAGCTTCTTTAACTTCTTTTAACTTCAATTACTTGCAACAATTATGTGAAAACCCCCTCATATGTGTAACTCTTACTTGTCCACTTGTTGTTTGCGCTTAAAGTCACAATTATAGTATGGCCGGGAACCACACTAGTGGATCTCGAGGGGTGCCTAACACCTTCCCCTCGGGATAATTTCGAGCCCTTATCCAATCTCTGGTTATCCAAACAAAGCCCTTCTTAGTGTCCTAATGCACTTTAATCATTAGGTGGCGACTCTTCAATTCAAACCCGATTCCCAAAAGGAAACGAGTTGTCCTCCCAAATGTCATAAACCCGATTTCGCGAGAAAAAAGGGGCATCGACAGCATGGCGACTCCGTTGAGGATCTTCAAGGCTTTTACCATTTCATGCTATTTGTGACCTTATGCTTCTTTATATGTCTTTATTCTTCTTCTACCTCGAAACTGACTTGGCTATTTGTTTCTTTCCTTTATTTCTCTTAATGCTTTCCTTTATCGCTTTCCTTCAATACTGTTGTAAATTATAAGAAACTGTTGTAATTATTACTTTATGAACGTGAAATACGTGACAACTTGTTTGGTTATTGTAACTGCATATTCAACATCATATTCCACTCGTGCCAAACAAAAGACCATAGCAACGCTTATAATGAGTGGTTGCGCTCTTCCGGTATTATCACCCCCTAAATCCGACAAAGGCATATTTGCGGTAAAACCAGTCGATCAACGGTGTAGTCGACGGTTCCGCGCCTTTCCCTCTTGAGTTGTTCGCTCAAGGGTACCAGTCTAATACCACATAGAAACCTTACTCTGTTTAATTGTACATGCATCATGGTCAAACCTAGCCAAGTCAGTTATGTTGTCCGCATAATGACTCTTTAAGATAGCCTTGTCCAAATTCCACTGGGTTTCCTTGAAACCCAAACGGACCATATCACGTTCTGTGCATTTATTTGGAGAACTAAAGTGCTTTTATGCCAGTTATTGATATTTAGTAGTCGAGTCTGGAGGGGGTAAGGGCCTAACCTTTTTTCTTTCAGAAATATGAGGCACGAAGTCACCAGATTCGGTATGGTCACCAACATCCACCCCAAATTGCTAAACTGGTGGGGAGATCTTCATTCCAGTGATCAAGCTCTTGTCAGGAAATATCTAGAAAATCTACCTTCTCTCCTGGAAATTCAACCCAACAACAAAATCATAGAAGCTGCCACTCTATTCTGGGATTGTGATAGGTTTGTGTTCTGCTTTGGAGACATTGAGATGACACCCTTGCTTGAGGAAATAGGAGGACTGGCTGGAATACCGTGGGAAACTCTGGGTTTGTTAATGCTGGAAAACCGCAAGGGTAGAGGTTTTCTCAAAATGATGGGTCTAAAGAAGAATCCAGACTTGACATGTTTGAAGGAGTCATACATTCCCTTTGACTACTTGTACGAAAGGTACGGTCACAGCAAATCCTACCGTACTTATCCTGACGAGTTCGCGCTTACATCATTGGGGCATATCCATCGAAGGGTCTTTGTCTTCATGTTCTGTTTCTTGGGGATGATAGTATTCCCAATGAAGAAAGCAAGAATCCATACCAGGCTAGCTATGGTCACCAAAACTCTAATGGAAGGAATTGACGGACAACCATTCAGTCTTGTGCCAATGATCATTGCAGAAATATACCGAGCCTTAGAAAGGTGTCAACAGGGAGCCAAACATTTCGAGGGTTGCAATCTGCTACTTCAACTGTGGCTTATGGAACATCTCAGAAGGGTGAATACCGACAGGAAATCCATCGTAGGGACTGGGACGATCATATCGCCTTTCACACCCAAAGCAAATGAATTACATGCCCAACATGTTCGCCCAACCGGAGAATGCTAGACTCTGGGTCGAACTCTTTGATAATTTGACTGAAGACCGGGTACAATGGATGTTCGAGTGGTTCCCTACTGAAGAATTCATCATTCGATCCAAGGATGCGCCACTTCTGATACTGATCGGTTTGAGGGGGACCTACCCTATGTCCCTCTCCGAGTTATGAGACAGGCTGGCAGGAAGCAGGTTATACCAAGGGTCGACAAGATGAATCACTTCCGAGCTGACTTCCAAAATGAAGATAGTCCGCATAGGTGCCAGGCTCAGCATATGTGGCATTGCAAAATTGTCTTGGGAAGGACACCATTGAACCAGACAGATACCATGCTGGTTGTACCCCACACTATTCGGGCTGGCTGGAGGATAATCACAACAGTTTGGGTCAACCCGGGTTTGTTCGAGGTCACAGGATCATCGATGAAAAGGCTGAGGCACAAGTAAAGTACAACCAACTGCGCAAGAGAATTTCGGAATGTGAAAATGAGCACCGGAAAATACGAGAAGCCAATCAAAAACTAATTGAAGAATGGAAGGATATGGCTGTCAGCGCCAACAAACGACTGGTCTGTTTAGAGCGGGGTATAGTGGAACTGGAAAAAAAGTTTCTGAAGAGGGTCGAAGACTGCCGGATTGCTGAGGGAAACGAAGGTGGACACCTGGCCAGAGCCTACTTGCTGCTAGGACTTCGTGAGCTGGTGAAGCTGTTCGACGGAGCCAACAATGCCGAGTCTGGGGAAGGTCCTTTTAGGACCAAATAGATAGGAATTTCCATTATAAGATGTAATAAGGCCGATGGCCATTAGTGACTTTTAATTATTATTTATTGTCGTTTTGGGATTCGTCTACCTTTTATCAATAAAATGAGGCATTTAGCATTCTAAGTTCTCCAAATTAACTTGTCGCTAGGCCAACCTCGGGCACAACAAGGTCCCCAAAATTAGGACGCGCTTTATATTTCCTGCACTACGTGTTTAAATATTGCAACATTTTTTCCTTCCTTATGATCCTTACTGACTTATCACCTTTTGTTTTTACTTTTTTGTTTATTCCCCTCCCCAAAGGTTAGTTCGTGAACTCTGGCAACATCAGCATATTTCACAAGATCCAGGGGCCCTCCACCTACTCCTCCTCCCAGTCCTGTCAGACACAAAAGCAAAAGGAGAATGGAAGATTCGAACAACTCAGCTGAACGGGTAGAGGTCACTCGTGGTGCTCTGGTCCCCAAGGAAAATGCTTCTCAACTAGAACAAAAACTGTTGAAGTTCCAAGAAGAACTTGATCAAGTCTGTCATTTTCCCTCACCACTCCAGAAGTTACTTTCCCAAATACTCAGAATCTCATACCCCCGCAAAACATCCCAAAGCAAGCCGCTCCTCATCACCACTACAATACTTGTCACACTTCCAACAATACTCCACTACTCATCCCGGAACCTTTGAACTCCACAAATGACAACTGCCACACCCAACACAACACCCCCATCTATGTAGAGACTGTGCCACACTCCACCCAGCCCATCTCAAGCACACCTGAGTCCAATGACAAGGACTCGCTCAGCAGAAATTTGGCCGAAGAGCTTAAAAGGTTGACCACCAGGATTCAAGGCGTTGAAGGAAGTAAGGGAATTGAGGGGATAAACTATGAAGATCTATGCATACAGCCCGATATCGAGCTACCTGAGGGATACAAACCTCCCAAGTTCGAAATGTTTGATGGTGCAGGGGATCCCAGGGTTCATTTGAGAACTTACTGCGTCAAGCTAGTCGGGGTAGGAAGAGACGAAAGGATTCACATGAAGCTTTTCATGAGGAGCCTGAAAGGAGATGCTCTGTCTTGGTACATTAGCCAGGACCCGAGGAAGTGGTCGAACTGGGTACGTATGGCATCCGACTTCATGGATAGATTCAGGTTAAATACGGAAAATGCACCGGATGTGTTTTACATTCAGAATTTAAAGAAGAAACCCACAGAAACATTCCGCGAGTATGCCACTCGTTGGAGATCAGAGGCTGCTAAGGTTCGACCTGCTTTAGAGGAAGAACAAATGAATAAGTTTTTCGTCCGGGCTCAGGATCCGCAATACTATGAAAGACTAATGTTGATCGAGAATCATAAATTTTCCGACATCATCAAGCTAGGAGAAAGGATTGAGGAAGGTACCAAGAGTGGTATGTCTACGAACTTTGAAGCCTTGAAACCTACCAATAAGGCTCTACAGTCTGGTGGTGCGTCCAAGAAAAGGGACGTAGGCGTCGTGATGGTTGCACAGAGAACCAAATCACTTGTCAAATACCAAACCTATCCAATGCCTCCACTTACATATCAGGCCACTCCAAATTACCAAACACCCTCACCCACTTACCAAATTCCACCGCCTACTTATCAATCACCTCCACCTCCTACATACCAACGTGCTTCACCTAAATATTCCCAGCCCGCACATGTTTACCAAGCCTACAACGCCCAACCATCCCACTATCAATCACTTCCCTCACGTCAAAACTTCCCTAAACCATGACTAAATTTTGATCGCAGACCTCCCAAACAGTATACCGCCATTGCTGAACCAATTGACCAGCTGTACGAAAGGCTCAAAGCTGCTGGTTACGTCACCCCTATCCCTGCTATAACCCTGAAAACCCTTCCCATTGGGTCAACCCAAATAAAACCTGTGCATACCATTCTGGCATGAAAGGGCATACCATTGATGAATGCCGTTCCCTGAAGGATAAGATCCAGGCTTTGATTTTCAAGAGATCATCGTGGCAAAGGAGCCTGCTCCGAATGTCTGCAATAACCCTCTACCAGACCACAAGGGTGGAGGTGTTCACATGATTGAAATAGAGGATGATTGGGATCCAAAAGGATCAATCGGCTTGATTGTAGAAGGCGACGGTCCAAAGAAACCAACAGTCACCCTTAATCCGATTGTAGTCCAGATTCAGCCTTCTGGAGATGCCGAGGTGACATGTCCATACCACTTGAGTTTGAAACACCATCCTCTGCGAAGACGCCAACACCAATCAAGGTCGAGTTTGGGTCCCCAAAGGCGCCTGTACCATTTGAAGTTTCCATATTACCTTTCAAAGCAAAGGTGCCCATTTCGGTAGCAATGACAGGCGTAACACCATTCCACACAAAAGCCATACCATGGGACTACACAGCTGAGGCAAGAAGGAAAGGAAAAGCCAAGCTCGGGGAAGCAGTTGCGGCACAAGGTATGACAAGAACCAGCAGGGTTTATACCCCGGAACACTTGGCTGAGTCGAGTAAGCAGACCTCTGGTCGACAAACCATCACTGAAACTGGGCCCGATGACCTCTGGAGAAAGATACAAGCAAAGGAATACTCAGTCATTGATCAGCTGAACAAAACGCCGGCGCAGATTGCTATCCTTGCTTTGCTACAGAGTTCTGCCATGCACACAAGAATGCCTTGTTAAGAGTGTTGAGTGAAGCATATGTACCAAGCAACATCACCGGTGGAGAGATGGCTAACATGGTGGGTCAGGTATTGGAAAGTCACAAGATCACTTTTCACGAAGATGAGCTGCTACCAGAAGGGTTGAGTCACAACAAGGCATTGCACATCACCGCGCAGTGCGAAGATTATTTTATCACCAGAATCTTGGTCGAGGGAGGGGGGGTCCAGCCTCAACATTTGTCCATTGGTAACACTCAGGACATTGGGAAAAGGGTTGCATGAAATCAAGGACGGGGCCATCAACGTTAAAGCTTTCGACGGTTCTCAAAGGTCTACTATTGGGGGGATTAGCTTATGTTTGCAAATGGGACCTACTTGGTTTGATGTTGATTTTCAAGTAATAGACGTGCCGGCGTCCTACAACCTGCTATTGGGACGACCGTGGATTCATGCCGCTGGGGCCGTGGCATCAACATTACATCAGGCGGTGAAGTTTGAATGGAATCACCAGGAGGTGATCATTCACGGCGACGGTAGCAATCCCATATACAGTCACCAGACTATCCCAGCAATCGGAGGAAGAAGAAAGATAGGTGGAGAAAATTACCACCAGATCGAGTGAGTCAACGCCGTTGATAAGGATAAGTGGTGGAATAATAAAATTGAAAGCATATTGAACTGGAGCGGGTATGAACCTGGCAAGAATCTTCAAGGAATCGCTAAGCCCATCAAGCTCAAGAAACACGGCACCGCCTTTGGATTGGGGTATGAGTATACCTGGAAAGAATTCAACGAATGGTCGCCACCATGGCGCGGTCCTTACTATCCGCTGGAGCATCCAATACCCCGTTTGGAGCAGACCTTCCAACCGGCCGAGGTCATCTACGGGTCAGAAGAAGAAGAAGCCCTAGCAGCTATGAGGAATTTTTTCCTAAAAGGCGATGATATGGATTGCTGTGTCGTTTTCGAGGAGGAGGGGGGGAAGGCCCTTCCATACAGGCTGTAAGCAGAGGAGCACGCCTCGATAACTAGACTATCAGAACCACCAGAGCCCAGCGAGCCTCGGGGTAGCAAGGCTGAACAAGCATCATGCACTATTTTATTTTACTAGTTCACTTTCCTTTCGCATTTTTATTTTTGCAAGAAAGAGCTCCAATGTTCAAAACATTTATGGAATTTACCAAAGCATTTCAATTCTCTTATAAATCTTACTCTTATTATTCTCTCTCATTACTTTACTTATACAGCATTACTATTACTTATATTGATGAACCAATGACTGTGACATGCAACGAGACAACGCAACAAACGGACATAGATTTAGAAGAAGATGACATACCGGAAGAGATTGTTAAGGAAGTCGAGAATTTCAAAAATAGACCTAAGTCCAACCTGGACGAGACTGAGATTGTTAACCTGGGAGATGCAGAAAACACCAAAGAAACACGAATCAACGTTCATTTATCACCATCAGAAAAGGAAGAATACACAGAGTTTCTAAAAGAGTATGAGGACATATTTGCCTGGTCGTACGACGACATGACTGGTCTAAGTACATCTATCGTGGCCTATAAACTGCCAACTGATCCAACATGTCCGGCGGTAAAGCAGAAGCTCAGGAAGTTCAAGCCAGACATGAGTTTGAAAATTAAGGAAGAAGTCACTAAGCAGGTCAAAGCTAAGGTTCTCAGGGTAGTGGAGTATCCAACATGGTTAGCCAACATTGTGCCAGTACCGAAGAAGGACGGGAAGGTTAGAGTCTGTGTCGACTACCGGGATCTCAATCGAGCCAATCCGAAAGACGACTTCCCCTTGCCAAACATACACATCCTGATTCACAATTGCGCCAAGCATGAGTTGCAATCATTTGTAGATTGTTTCACTGGTTATCATCAGATCTGGATGGATGAAGAAGATGCTGAGAAAACGGCTTTCATTACGCCGTGGGGAATGTACTGCTACAAGATGATGCCATTCGGGTTAAAAATGCAGGGGCCACCTACACGAGGGCCATGACCACCATTTTCCATGATATGATACACAAGGAAATCGAAGTATATATAGATGACATCATCATCAAGTCCAAGAAAGTCGCTGATCACATGGAAGATTTGAGGAAGTTCTTCAATAGACTGAGAAGGTGCAACTTGAAGCTGAATCCCGCGAAATGTGCATTTGGGGTTCCTGCCGGAAAACTACTTGGGTTCATTGTGAGTCGTCGAGGGATAGAGCTGGATCCATCAAAAGTCAAAGCTATTCAAGAATTGCCACCGCCAAAGAACAAGAAACAAGTAATGAGTTTCTTGAGAAGACTTAACTACATCAGCCGGTTCATAGCACAATCTACCATTATCCGTGAGCCAATCTTCAAGATGTTGAAGAAGGACGCCGCTACCAAATGGACTGATGATTGCCAAAAGGCCTTTGACAGAATCAAGGAGTACTTGTCAACACCGCCAGTTTTTGTCCCGCCCGAGCCAGGTAGACCCTATTACTCTACCTTGCGGTATTGGATGGAGCGTTCGGTTGTAACCCGGGTAGCATGATGAAACGGGGAGAAAGGAACATGCCATCTGTTACCTCAGCAAGAAGTTCACCCCGTACGAAGCCCGGTATTCTCTGTTAGAGCGCACCTGTTGTGCTTTGACTTGGGTAGCTCAGAAGCTGAGGCACTATTTCTGTGCCTATACTACGTATCTCATATCAAGGATGGATCCATTAAAGTACATCTTTCAGAAGTCCATGCCCACTGGCAAGCTAGCCAAGTGGCAAATCCTGCTGAGTGAGTTCGACATTGTCTACGTAACTCAGAAAGCAATCAAAGGACAGGCTTTGGTGATCATCTTGCCGAGAATCCCGTGGACGGAGAATACGAACCCCTAAAGACATATTTTCCTGACGAAGAGGTGTCATTCATAGGAGAAGACATTGCAGAGTCCTATGATGGTTGGAGGATGTTTTTCGACGGAGCAGCAAATTTCAAAGGAGTTGGCATAGGAGCAGTCCTAGTATCAGAAATTGGCCAGCATTATCCGGTGTCTGCCAAACTCAGATTCCCATGCACCAACAACATGGCCGAATACGAAGCCTGAATCTTAGGGCTTAAGATGGTCATTGACATGGACATTCAAGAGTTGTTAGTAATCGGGGACTCAGACCTACTCATACATCAGGTACGAGGAGAATGGGCGACCAAGAATTCCAAGATACTCCCTTATCTGCACCATGTACAGGAGTTGAGAAAGAGGTTCACAAAGACAGAGTTCTAGCATGTTTCCAGGGTCCAAAATGAGTTTACCGATGCATTGGCTACCCTGTCATCCATGATACAGCATCCGGATACAAACTTCATTGATCCTATTCCGATAAAAATCCACAATCAACCAACTTACTATGCTCATGTCGAAGAAGAAGCAGACGGAAAGCCTTGGTTTCATGATATCAAGGAATATTTAGCAAAAGGAGAATACCCGAAGGTTGCAAACACTACTCAGAAACGCACGCTTCGAAGGTTGTCCAACAATTTTTTTCACAGCGGAGGAATCCTATATAGGAGGACTCCAGATTTGGGATTACTAAGGTGTGTCGATGCGAAGGAAGCATCTAAACTGCTAGAGGACATTCATGCCGGGAACTGTGGTCCGCATATAAACGACTTTGTCTTAGCCAAGAAGATACTCGGTGCTGGCTACTTTTGGATGACCATGGAGACTGACTGCATCCAGTACGTCCGAAAATGCCACCGCTGCCAGATACATGCAGATATGATAAAGGTACCTCCAAATGAGCTTAATGCAACTAGCTCACCATGGCCCTTCGCCGCTTGGGGAATGGATGTTATTGGTCCAATCGAGCCGACCGCTTCCAACGGGCACAGATTCATCCTCGTGGCAATTGACTATTTTACCAAATAGGTTGAAGCAGCATCTTACAAATCAGTGACTAAAAAAGTCGTGGCGGATTTTGTCCGCGACCGCATTGTTTGCCGATTCGGGATTCCAGAGTCGATCATCACTGATAATGGTTCCAACCTCAACAGTGACTTAATGAAAGCTATGTGTGAGACCTTCAAGATCAGACATAAGAATTTCACAGCCTACAGGCCCCAAATGAACGGAGCTGTAGAAGCTGCCAATAAGAATATCAAGAAGATACTAAGGAAAATGATAGAGAAGCATAAGCAATGGCACGAAAAGCTGTCATTCGCTCTATTGGGGTATCGAACCACACTCCGCACATCAACTGGGGCAACCCTCTACATGTCGGTTTATGGTACAGAAGCCATAATTCCCGGCGAAGTAGAAATTCCCTCCTTAAGAATCATACAGGAAGCCGAGCTCGACGATGCAGAGTGGGTAAAAAGTCGTTACAAGCAGTTGGCTCTTATAAATGGAAAGAGAATGAATGCAGTTTGCCATGGTCAGCTTTATCAGAACAGAATGTCCAGAGCTTTCAACAAGAGAGTCAAACCAAGACGGTTCACACAGGGGCAGCTGGTATTAAAGAAGATTTTTCCACATCAACATGAAGCCAAGGGGAAATTCTCTCCCAATTGGCAGGGTCCATACATGGTTCATCGGGTTCCGACAGGAGGAGCCCTTATGCTTGCAGAAATGCATGGAGAAGTCTGGCCAAAACCAATCAACTGAGATGTAGTCAAGTGCTACTATGTGTAACCATTTATGATTTCCTTATGTAATTTGAACTACGTCTGACCCGATTCGCGTTTAAGAGGGGATACGTAGGCAGACTTATGGGTTCGGTCACAATTCAATAAAATTTTCATTCCCCCCCCCCCCCCCGCAACAATTGGAAACTGGGGCAGAATTTTGAGGAGGACCCTCAAAATTCCGAAGTAACTTCAGCCGATCATCGCAAGCAGCCGTCAGAAGTATCAACCCATTAAACTGGGGCAGAATTTTGAGGAGGACCCTCAAAATTCTAAAGCAAGAGAGGTTGCAATGTCCTGAACCACGTCAAAGTCGTCGGTTCATCTAAAAACTATTCCTTGAATATATACATATGTCATATCTTTAACAAACTCATGCATATTTATTATCGAAATTGCTCAGTTCAGCAACGCTACCCCTATGATACATACCGTATCATCAGATCAGAGCCGAACATGGCAAGCAAAGTCAGCGGGGACACGAACTAACTTTTCCCCTTTACAAAACTCACAATTTTTCTTTGGATGCAGGCACCCAAGTCACCAAATCATATATTATACGCTCACACTGTTCAGGAACACAACCCTCAGAACCGTCTCACCTATTCGCATTCGCCATCCACACACAATATCCCCAGCATTCGCAATATCATAATCAGCTATCAGCTAAGAATTTTTATTACTATTCATCTTTCATCTCTTGCATAAGGCTACCATTCTGCCTTCCGTGGTTAAGCTCTACCTCCATCTGCATTTCCTGCATTACATAAGGCTACCATTCTGCCTTCCGAGACTAAGCTCTATCTCCATCGGCGTTTCCTGCATTGCATAAGGCTACCATTCTGCCTTCCGAGACTAAGCTCTGTCTCCATCTGCATTTCCTGCACTGCATAAGGCTACCATTCTGCCTTTCGAGGTTAAGCTCTACCTCCATCTGCATTTCCTGCATTGCATAAGGCTACCGTTCTGCCTTCCAAGACTAAGCTCTGTCTCCATCTGCATTGCATAAGGCTACCATTCTGCCTTCCGAGACTAAGCTCTGTCTCCATCTGCATCGGCTAAAAAATCGCCATTTCATTTAAATCCTGCATCGGCTGAAAGATCGCCATTTTACTTACATCCTGCATCGGCTGAAAGATCGCCATTGTACTTACATCTTGCACCGGCTGAAAGATCGCCACTTTATTTACTTCTTGCATGGGCTGAAAGATCGCCACTTATTGCATTTCATGTGCTGAAAGATCGCCAATCTTTCTAAAGGCGTCATCATTCGGAGGCACCATTTTCATAGCCCGAGAACACCATGCCATGGCCTGAGGACCCCTTTTAATCTCTTGCATATCATTATACAAAGGCATCATAGTTCGGAGGCACCATTCTCATAGCCTGAGAGCATCATTTCATGGCCTGCGAATCCTTTATTATACGTTTCATGGCCCAGGACATCATGGTAAAAGGACGTCATCCTAACCGTCCGAAGACAACACTCATGGTCCAACGGGAAATTGCATCATGTTTAAATTTATGCACAATATATGCTTGTATTGTTTATTTGTAGGTAAACTGGCAAGTAACGAGCATCTCAGCAGGAGCGATCTCGCTCCGGTTCCCGCAGCCCTATTAGACTTTAACCATCCTAAATATCGCGTCCATTCTTGAAAAATCTCCATGGGCATACTCCGCCAATGGATCTTGAACTACATATGGCCTGATTCCTGTAAGACCAGGAATATGTAGGCAGCTCAGGAACCGGAGCACTGTCAAAAATTGGCCATCATGTCTTTACCCGACAACTCTTTCATCCTTCCCGGGTAAAGAGTGACAGCTGTTGATACCCAATTTTTTCCTGTATATTTTTATATACAAAATAATTTCAAAATAGTATATATATGCGTATATAACTGTGTCCAAATGTTTTAGTATTTTTCCTAATTTTTAAAAGATTTTTAAATCCATTTATTGCCCTATTTTAACAGTACAAAACTAATAATTATTCCCAAAATTATCATTTTTGGTGATTCACTTATTTATCCTCATATTTACACCAATATATAGCTAAGGTAATTTTTTTTTTTTTACACATTTTTATAAATTGATTTGGTATTTTTAAGCTAAATTTGCACTAATTGCAATTTTAGCCTATTTTAAGATTTGAATGGCGTAGTCATAAAATTTACTCCAGTATTTTTAAATTAATGATTATATATTATTAATTAATTTAGTGCCTTCAATTTGTTTCAAAAATCATTTTACTATTTTTTATAAATTAAAAAAGGGAAAAGTGGCTATTTAACTGATAGCCTTATTTGCATTTCAATTATAGCCAAAATCAACCACCCCAATAACCCAATTCCAATTTCAAACGGACCAGCCCAAGTCCTAATATATAACCGGACCCCTAACCCGTTAATAAAACCCGCCCGATTTTCTTTTGATCCAGGTCGTTGATCATTTTGATCAACGGTCACGATTCCCCCTTACCATTTTAATTCACCTAAACCCCAACCCTAATTCATTTCCCTCTAGAGACGCCGCCTTGAAACCCCTTCGTCTCTCAAACCCTCTCGAACCTTCCTCAACCCTAATCGTCTCCTATCGTCTTCAACCTCAAAACCCACCGGAAACCATGGCTTCTCCGGCCATGATAACCTTATACTCACCCCCTGTTACTCCGGTATGCTCGACATTTGAAGAATCGAGGCCAGACCTCGAAGGTCTTCATCCAGACCTGTGCCAGCTCGAAGTTTCACGGCCATCACCGGCCTTGCTCCGGCGTATCCTGGTCCTATGAGCCTATCTCTAACCTTTCTGACCAAGATCAGACCTTTTCATAGCCTTTCTCATTCTAGGGTTCTTCTGAAACCCTAACTATTCGAGGTTTTCTTTTATTTTTCTTAAATCTTTTACGTATCTATGCTCTACTTGGGTTTTTAAACGATTTCCCCAATTTTTCTTTCAAAAAATTACTTTTAAAATCACTTTTCTTCGATTTAGGGTTTTCTGAAATGCTTAAAATGTTTCTCCGATTTTTCGTTTCCTTTTCTTTGTGTGTATTTGTCTCCACTATGCTGTTATGTTTTCTTTTCTACCACGCATGTTCTTCTACTATGTTCTTATGTTTTTCCTGTTATCACGCATGTTTTCTACTGTGTTTTCGATATTCCGTTCGTTCTTCTACTGTGTTTCTATGATATGTTTTCACATGCTTTCCCACTATGACCTGATATGCTTCGCCTACTGTATCCTTCTACCATGTTCTTAAGTGTTTACTGTTTCACCTCTACTTTACCTTGTTTTAAGAGACCCGTTTAAGCATGTTTTCTCTACTGTTTCTTCTACTCTCATTGTATTTCGAATTAGTTACTTCACTCTGTTTGCTTTGAACTTTCAACTGTATTTGCTTACTTTCTCATGAGTTTCTGAAAGAAATCTCTGAGCCTGTTTGACTCCTACTTCCTCATCTCTGTACTTGACTCGAGGTGGAAACCCTAGAATTTGGGGGTTCTGCCGAGGTTTCATCATGTGATTGAACTAGGGTTCTTTTTGAGAACCTTTGACTCTTTCGGACTAGTTTCTGAGTCTATGAACTAAGTTTGAACTTCTTTGTTTGAATACAATTCTGAACCTTTTTTTTTAATTTCTTCTACGCTAGACTCTTCTACTGATTGGCATGCTAGTTCTTCGTGTTTAAGCGTGTCTGTATGCTTTTATATGTGTGATGAATCTTTCTCCAAAAAGGTTTTCCAACTTATGATGGATTCAGAATCTTTTTTAGGGTCTGATTGATTGATACTGATTTTCCTTAGGTAAAATCTTTCTCCCTTCTCTGACTAGATTCATTCATACCAAATTCAGACCTTGTGATTTACTGGCCTTTAATTGATTGCCTTTCCTTAAATTGTACAACCGTGTACTGTCAAGACCTTGTGATTAAATAAACCTCTATGTATTTACCCCTCTTAAACTGCTTTGAAAAGTGTTTGATTAATCTCTTTCCTTAATTAGTTTTACCCGTTTGAAATCAGAATCCCTTAATTAAAGGAAAACCTTATGTAATTGATTTTCAAACTATTTTCTTCCCTATTTCTGCTTGCTTTCTACACTATAAAAGGCACGACCCTTTCTACACAATAGACACGGTTAATTCAACTTTTTTACACTTCAGATTTCACACTTACAATCTCACAAAACTCATACTTGGGGTATTCTTGCTTCTTGTCTGCACTTTGGATTTACAAGACTACTGCTTTCTTTTGCTTGATCACTTGAGACTGGTATGTTCTAGTTTTGGTTTCAGCATCACCCCAATGTGTTTTACTTACAGCCTTTACATCCATGTTTACTTTACTGTCTGTATGGAGTTAAATGTCAGCTAGCATGTTAATTTCCTTTCATCTATTTTTGCTGTGAATCCCTACACCCCTGTTTTCCTCTATGTGCTTTGAGTTGCAATTCAGAACATGACAATATGCAAGTTATTGGTCATGTTTTGACCTGATCCCTTTGGGGATCCTAACCCCCAAAACAATGTGTTCTAACGGGCTGGTGGGGTGTGCCAGCATTTCCTATTGCTAGGTATGCCCACTAGCCTATCTTTGTCACTTCCCTTTTCCCCATTTCAAAATTCCTTCTACGCACTTACACTCACTCTTAGCTTCTAAGTTCTGCCCCCCTCCTGTGAGCCATGCCTTGGGACCTTGAGTTCCCTCTAAACTTGGACACTTGAGGGCTGGCCTTTCCACACTGTACTATGACTCAATCCTGCAATATATTTGGGTGTGCGCACTGCCCAGAGTCCATGAGGCTCTTAGGGAACTCTGACACACCCCAAATGAGAAAGGCTTTGGATCTTGATCTTTGGAGTTGGTTTACTTCATGCTTCAGGCAGGAAACCTAAATCAGGCTCTCCTTGGTTGTAATTTTATTCTTTCTTTTTTTCTCTGATGTAGTTTCTTTATTTTGGACTGTAATAATTTTTGTAATAAACTTCTGGGGTGATTAGTGAAAAAGGGAAGGGTAACCATGCATGCGAAGGGGTAGATATCATGCACATAGGGAATTACTACACATCTGTATTCATGTAATCTGCTTACAGCTTTGCACGTCTGCATCCACATAGATATCCTGCTCATAGGATTTTCTGCATTTCTGCATCCATGTAAAATATCATGTCTATAAGGAATTCTGCATCTCACATATAAGTACCATGTCTATAAGGAATTCTGCATCTCACATATAGATACCATGTCTATAAGTTAACCAGAAATCCAGATCCTGCATATGCATTGGTCACTAGGCAAACCTGTTTATAGGATTAAAAACTAACAGCATTCAGATATCATGCCCGTAGGATTTCTGCACTCTTACTACGCCTGTAAAAGTGTTTAAAGTTAATAACGCCTAGAAAGCATGCCTATAGGAACTATCAATCCAACCTGAATCGTTCATTCGCTTATAGGGCTAAAATCAATAACGATAATGCTTAACATCTGCAGAATTTACTCTCTTTTACCAAAACTCGCCTTTCCTGGTTAACTGACAACTTCTTTTCCTAAATCAGGATACTTCTTTTTCTGAAATTAATAAATATCATGCCTATAGGTTTTCGTTTAACACTTAGGCAAGCCATAATTCCAGCTTCTTTGATTGCTTTTAACTTCAATTACTCGCAATAATTATGTGAAAACCTCCTCCCTTTACTCGTTTATTTTATTTAGAATTTCAAAACTGCTTCTTCTCAAATTCCAGCTTCTTTAACTTCTTTTAACTTCAATTACTTGCAACAATTATGTGAAAACCCCCTCATATGTGTAACTCTTACTTGTCTACTTGTTGTTTGCACTTAAAGTCACAATTATAGTATGGCCGGGAACCACACTAGTGGGTCTCGAGGGGTGCCTAATACCTTTCCCTCGGGATAATTTCGAGCCCTTACCCAATCTCTGGTTATCCAAACAAAGCCCTTCTTAGTGTCCTAATGCACTTTAATCATTAGGTGGCGACTCTTCAATTCAAACCCAATTCCCAAAAGGAAACGAGTTGTCCTCCCAAATGTCATAAACCCGATTTCGCGAGAAAAATGGGGCATCGACACATGCACCTTTGGAATGTGGCGGGTGCATTACATAGGCCAAAGGGCATCCTCCGAAAGGCATAAATACCATATGGGCAAGTGAAGGATGTCTTCTCCCTGTCCTCTGGTGCAATAGAGATCTGATTGTACCCTGAGTACCCATCTAGAAAATAGAAATGTGACCTCCCTGCCAATATGTCTAGGATCTGATCAATGAAGGGAAGTGGGAAGTGGTCTTTCCGGGTGGCTAGATTTAACTTCCTGTAATCCATGCAAATTCTCCAGCCCGTAACAGTTCTTGTAGAGATCAGTTCATTGTTGTCATTTTTAACTACCGTCATGCCACCTTTTTTAGGTACACATTGAACCGGGCTAACCCAGCTGCTGTCAGAGATTGGGAAAATGATTCCCGCATCTAACCATTTTATCACTTCCTTCTTCACCACTTCCTTCATGTTGGGGTTCAGCCTTCTTTGGTTTTCCCTGGAAGGTTTGTGGCCCTCTTCCAGCAGAATTTTATGCATACAGTAGGCGGGGCTGATCCCCTTTATGTCTGCCATGGTCCACCCAATGGCAGTCTTGCACTCCTTGAGTACCTGTAAGAGTTGTTGTGCCTGCACATCTAACAAACTAGATGAGATAATAACAGGTAACGTGGAGTCAGGTCCAAGGAACTCATACCTGAGATGGGCTGGCAATGGCTTCAATTCCAGCTTTGGTGGTTATTCAATGGATGGCTTAGCTGGAGGAGTTTCTCTACTTTCTAAGTGCAAGGGCTCAAATTCAAGAGTTCTATCCCAGAACCCTCTGCCCTCTAATGCCAACACCCATTCTGCCAATTCTTCTCCATTTACCTCATCTAAATTTATCAGACATGCACCCAGGGGATCCTCAATTGTCAACATCTCATCATCAGTTTCTACAATTACATCCACGGCATCGATAAGAGAGCAATTGGCGAATTCACTTGGTCGCCTCATAGATTTCTGCACATTGAATGTTATCTCTTCGTCGTTCAGTCTCATCTGGAGCTCCCCAGTCTCACAATCAATGAGAGCTCTCCCAGTGGCCAAGAATGGCCTTCCCAAAATTATGGGAATCTCTTCATCTACTTTGCAATCTAAGTTCACAATATCTCCAGGGAACACGAATTTCCCTACCTGAATCAACACATCATCCAGGATACCAGAGGGTCTTTTTACAGTCCTGTCAGCTAGCTGCAACAACATAGAGGTGGGCCTAGCTCTTCCAATCCCCAGCCTCTTATAAATCGCTAGGGGCATAAGATTTATGCTGGCCCCTAGATCACAAAGTGCCTTAGCGAAAGCAAAATTACAAATAGTGCAGGGAATTGTAAAGCCCCCTGGGTCAGATAGCTTCTCCGCAATTGGTCTAGTCATCACTGCACTGCAGGTATGGGTAAGAGTCACCGTGGCCAAGTCTTGGAAATCAAATTTTCGGGACATTAAGTCCTTCATCATTTTTGCATACCCAGGCATCTCCTTCAAGGCATCAATCAATGGAATATTTACCTGGATTTGTTTCAGCATCTCCAAGAATTTCTTGTACTGCTCCTCTTTTTGGTACTTAGTCAGCCTCTGAGGGAATGGTGCAGGAGGTCTCTTCTTCCCAATAATTTGGGATTGCTCTTTATCAGCTGCCACCTCAACTACTGGTTCCCGGGCTGTCTCAGCTTCTTTCTCAGCCTCAGTCTGAATGTTATTTTCTTCCTGGGCAGGATGGACTGTCACCTCTGTCAGTTTCGCTGACTCATCCAGCTCAATGGGCACTGGTATGAGTGTCTCAGCCTGTCTGGTTTCTTGAGCCCTCTCTTGCTCTACATCTAAATCTCCGCCATTACGTAGACTCACTGCCATCAGCTGCTTCGGGCCTTGATCTTTTGGATTTATCTGGGTGTCTGCAGGTAATGTCCCATGAGGACGATTGTTTAGAGACATCGAAATTTGGCCCATCTGCACTTCAATATTCTTGATAGCTGAATCATGTGCATCTACCCTCTCACTAATTTTTGCATTAGAGCCAACAACCTGTTGTATCATTGCCTCAAGTCTAGCAAACCCATCTTCCTGCCGTCCACCATGCTGCTGCTGAGGAGGATGATACCCCTGCTGCTGATTTTGATTATTGTATCCTTGTGGCCTTTGGTAAGGTGCCATATTATTAGAAAGTCTCATACCTCCCAAGTTTCCATTGTTGAACTGTGGCTGGATTGGCCTGTATGGCTGCTGCTGCTGACCCCAATTTTGACCACCCTGTCTCTGGCCTCCATAATTAGACACATAATTCATGTCTTTAGGGTAGTGATGATGATCAAGTTCTGCATTCCACTGGTTACCAATTGGCTGACTAATGCAAGATGCGCACAAGCCCCCATTGGTAGTATCTACTATATGTACCTGCTGCTTCTGCCCTGACTCTTCCACCTTTTTGGTGAGTATACTCATCTGTGTCAATAAGGTGGCCATATTTTCAGCCATAGAGTTAGATGGATCTAAAGGCACTGAGTGAACCACTGGGGTGATAGGTGCATTCCTGGTTATCCATCCCGAATTCTGTGCCATCTTGTCAAGCAGACTCTGGCCTTCTCTCCATGTTTTGCTCAAAAATGCTCCACCAGCTGAAGCATTAACTATGTTCTTCACGCTATCAGACAATCCCATGTAAAACTGCTGCCCCAACATCAGATCTGGGACACCATGGTGTGGACATATAACCAGCATCCCCTTAAAGCGTTCCCATGTTTCATGCAGTGTCTCCATTGGTCTCTGTTTAAAACTCAAAATTTTATCAATGTGTTGAGCAGTCTTGTTGGGTGGGTTGAACTTGTTGTGGAATTGCTTGACTAACTCCTCCCAAGTTGTTATGGAATTTATGGGGAGTGAGTTTAGCCAGGTCTGGGAAGTTACTGAGAATGGGAACAACAACAACTTGATTGCTTCCTGAGTTACGTTGGGCTGCCTTTGGGTTTTGCAGATTGACAGGAAATTCTTCAAGTACTGCTGAGGATCTTCGACTTGCGACCTCGAAAATAGTCCCTTGTTCTGCAACAAGTGCAGCATGTTATTCGTGATTTGGAATAATTCAGCCTGTATCTGCGGGACTACAATCACTGTGGCCAGATTTTCAGCTGTGGGTTGAGCCCAGTCATAGAGAGCAGCCTCTGGCACAGGAGGTGCCGGTGGTGCTATAGGTGCAGGTGGATTATTTTCGTGATCTCCCATGTTCGGTTCGAATTGTTCAATTCTTTGTTGCTGTTTGCTTTTCCGGTTGGCCCGATTCAAGGCCTTAAAAACTTTTTCGGGATCTGATAGAGCTTCAAATACTTCACCAGTTCTCGTTGAGTTTCTAGGCATGCACCTGTACAAGCAAGTCAACAAACGTTAAAATTTCAATGTATAGATTGGGTATAGAGAAAACTGACTACACTAAGAATTTTTGTATTTCTTTCAACGGAAAAGGGTCTGATATATCCCTGTACTATCGTAAATTATTTAAAGTTGTCCCCCGTTATACTATTGGGCCATAAAAGTCCCTACCGTCCAACTATCCTAACAAATCTGCCCTTAGTTTGACGGAGGTGCCACGTGGCATCCATCCTTGCCTCTTTTTAAATCTGGGCACATAAGAGACGACCCGCTCCATGAAACCCACCAACCCATAACCCATTTATAAACCAAATAATACCCGTTTCGTCCATTTCATTTTCCCGTTTCATTTTCTTCTCTCACTAACTATCTAGAACATGAAAATACTCTCCAGCTTTGTCCATTTCATTTTCGGATTAAGTTTGAACTATTTCCCCACATCAACAAATGTGCAAGCCACATGTATTGCTCTCTGCTAGTTTTTTTCAATGAATTTGTTGGCTTGGTACTTATTTCTTTTGTTAAAACAAAACAGAAGGCAGTAGAGCAGCATATTCACTTGTGTGGCAGATGCCTCTTCCTGATTTTTCAAATGAAACATCAAAAGCAATAAAAACACTAGAAGAGTGTGTGTATGTATATATATATATATATATCGATGCTATTCGACCTTCAATGGCTTCTCCTCTCGACCTTATGATGATTCTACAATCTGAAGGTTCAAAAATTATTTTTTAATATTTTTCGGCCGTTCCTATTTCATTTCTCTGTTTTTTGTTCCGTTTTTAGACCTTAAATTTGTTTTTCTATTTTGGTTTTCGTTTTATTGGGATTCTTCACTAAATCGGTTGTTCTTCCGCTTCTCCGACATTTGGATTTTCTTTTTTAAAGTTTTTGAAATTTATTTTGGAGAACAAGAGTAACATCTATTAATCAAATAGTAATCTATATTCAGGAGATACGTATATATGTTTTTGAATTTTTTGCTAAACCAATATGCAATACAAAAATATCTCTTTGGTTTATAAATGGGTTATGGGTTGGTGGGTTTCATGGAGCGGGTCGTCTCTTATGTGCCCAGATTTAAAAAGAGGCAAGGATGGATGCCACATGGCAACTCCGTCAACCTAAGGGCAGATTTGTTTGGATAGTTGGACGGTAGGGACTTTTATGACCCAATAGTATAACGGAGGACAATTTTAAATAATTTACCATAGTACAGGGATATCTCAGACCCTTTTCCGTTCTTTCAATTGTAATTGATAACACCGTTAATTCCCCGGCAACGGCGCCGAAATTTGATCACGCCCAACTATGCCTTATAAAAAGGACACGCGGACGTTGCAAATATAATCTGAGTATTTAGCCCAGAGTTGAACCCACAAGGAATTAACCTATCAATTACTTTCGTTAGACTTACTAAATTCCACGGAATCAACTTCCCAAACGTTGTGAATAACAATTGATGGTGTTTCTACTAACTATGAATGACAGTAAATAAATAGCTGAAAACTAACAATGATTAAGTTGTAAACAATTAAGAGAAGGTTCTAAGGTTATGATTTCCCCTATTGATGGAATCCCTTCCGGTTATGCTTCACATAGAATCACCAAATGATCGCTATCAATCATGAGCGCTCCTGTTACCGTAAATCTCTCCTGAGTAATTATGATAATTTACTAGATGCTCTCTCCCGAGTTACGCTAGTTGGCTTTGTTTATTACAGCTCACTTTAGATTGCGCCCAAGGTTTCGTTATCCCTAATCCCGCCTTTAAACCCGGAGTTATAGACCCCTCTTATACTTTGGGAGTGGTGTTGTTCAACAATTGACCTAAATATACACTCTCTTCTGAGTTATGCACACTAAATAGGCACAGCTAATTGAGGATCCTGTCAATTAACTAAAACAAGCACGTAGTTGAACAAATAGAGATTAAACTGGCAAACTATATTAACATAATCAAGAAGTTCATCCTTCAATAGGTTCCATCAAAACCCTAGACAAAAGAATTAGCGACTCATGCTAGTGTTCATCACAACAATATTCAAATTCATCACAAATCGTAAAAACAAAAGGAAGAAAGGAAGAACTCGATGTTGAATTATCCTCCTTGCCTCTTGCCTCTCTTTTTCTTGCACTAAACTATGAAAACCTTGATAATCCCTCCTTGGGCGAGCTTGACCTTCTATAGGTTAAGTGAATTTACCCCCAAACTTCCAAGTTTACCCCTGAAAATTAATATTCCGGAACTGGGCTAGCGCGGCCGCGCTAGTGGGCGCGCTAATGGCCGCGCTAGTGGCCTACCATTCTGCCTCGACCATCTGGGCTAGCGCGGTTGCGCTAGTGGACGCGCTAGTGGCCGCGCTAGTCCAGGCCTTCATTTCATCTATTCTTTTTCTCGTCTTCTCGCGTACTCAGCTCCGAGGGGTTTTTCTTGCTTCAATGTAGCTCCAACCACAGCTTTAAGGCCTCATACAAGCTCCTCACTCCTGCAACGTGTGAAATTCACAATTAGAGCCCATTTTTTATCATTTAACTATATTATAACATTGAAACATAATCAAGCTAGGGGATAAACAATCGCCAAATCACATAAATCTAGCCTATAATCAGATATATTCTTTATTAGCGAACGCTCATTAATTATTTGTGTCTAACATTATTAAGAAAATAAATAATAATAATAATAATAAGAAGAAGAAGAAGATTCAAGTCTAGACGTGTCTCCAACCAAATATTGTAAGCGATCATACGAGCCCGTCAAATTTATTTGAAAAGACTCCTTTCGTTGAACATCTAGCACAATCTTATGGCAGCTAATTGAAAAGCTATACAATATAATAATCATTGACCCTATAAGCGGCTAGGCCAATAATTTGAAATGTACACTATTTTAGTTTTATATTTCACTGGGGATATTTTAGTTCATTATAATTTCTCATCCTTATCGCATTTTAGAGGATTGCAGTGTCCTGAGTTTATATTCAGCTCGTCAACAAAATGACTAATTACAAAATTAGCTCTATCTTATATACTCACTATGCTCTCTCTTGGCTAGCATAATGTGAATGTAGAATTTGTTATGAAATACTTGATTATGGTGGATGTCCATAACTTCTAAGTGAGTAACACCCACTACTCTTCTCCATTAACCTCTCACTACTTCTTACCATTATGGATGTAACTCTCACACCTCCATGATCTTCCCCCATGTTCTCAATAGTTAATACCATGTTTATGGAGTCCCTTTGTATTACCTATATCATCCTATAAATAGAGGGTTTGGGCATCACATGGTACACACTTGAATAGATAGAAGAAATAAGATTCTCTCCTCTCTTCCTCTCTACATTGTTATCTATTTTATTGTTTTATATTGTTATTTTGAGCTAAGTTTTATAACACGTTATCAGCACGAGTCTCTAACCAATTGAATTTGATTTCTTCCTTCTTCAAGAATGTCTGTATAGAAAAAAAGAAGAGATGGTATCATCAAAAATTAATGCAACGAGATGGGAACTCAAGCAGTATATTTGATATCACAACATTTATTAGTATAGCTCAAAGGTAACAAAGGCATAGCAGTAACGTACAAACATTTATGCTATATTTCACTACTTTTTCAAGAAGATATGACTTGTGAAATTTTGGTTTATACAATTTGTACTTTATGGATTTACGTATCCACAAATATGTTACTGTCATCACATAAGATATGACATTAAGAAAAATGCACGCCAACTAGTCTTGTATAGAATAGTTCCTAAATCAGAAACTTACTATGATCAATAATTAATAAAAGCTGAAAAGTTATGATTTTAGATATATATTGAGCTATATTTTTAATGAATAGTAGGCGGTGCTTGCATAAAAGATGCACTTCATTGTAATTGTCACTCATCCCTTGGATTATATTCTTTTTCCTGGAAATAGTAACCATTTATATTAATCACAATGCATTTCTTTTTGGAATGATTGCAGTGGAGGTAAGCAAAGTTCTTTGCAATTCTATCTAAATTATTTGAATTCGAACTGATAATATTTTAAAGGCTCACGGGTGAGTCTCAGTTGCATTTTGGCCTATTATACTATTGGTTGAGGGTAAAACGGTGGGTTCAAGTCCCAACGCACCACGAAAGTAAGACATCGGGTTTGAGTCCTGATGCAACATGATAATAAGAATTGGGTTTGAGTCCCAACGCATTATGGCCTATCATACCTTTACACAGGTAAGGCATTGGGTTTGAGTCCCAGTGCACCATATTGACGATATAATGATTACTAAAGAAAAATAATATATTTTTCATGAAAATGCATGAAGTTTGTCCCACTTGATTTGCTCCATTCTTGAAGTGAATGTGATAGCGATGCATAATAAGTCTAAATAAAGACAAGTGGTTGACTAATGAACGTGGGCGTGCCAAAGGCAATAACAACAGTCATCATTATGGTAAATGTAAAAAAGGAGAACAATAAGGGTTCTCAAAATAATCCTTCAACTGTGAAGGAATTGTGTATCAATATGGTCTGTAAATATGAGACACGCTCGGACGATTATAGTCCATTTTTGTGGAAGTATGCGACTTGTGATAAGCATTGTAAATGCAGACTCATTCCTGAAGTGAGTGTGAAAATATATATGTGATACAAATTATGCACAAGAATGTATTTATGCATGGTTGAATAAATACTACAATTCACCTCTACGGGAGGTTTGAGAGAAAGAAAGATCATGAGCATTACTATGTGGTTACACGAATATGCCATTGGTCGTGTACATGTGGTAAGACAAAAATATTTTGCCATGCCTAATAAAATGTTATTAAAGGCAAAATTAAAGCAAGAAAAGATTTTGCTTATAATGATTTTGACCATGGCAATTATTATGATAAGATAATTTTCTCTGTGGAGGAAAAATTCACCACTTGGATGGTGTTATAAAAGATCTTGTAGTGCAAAATTATTGAGAGCTCCAAAAGAGCGAATTTGTTACTACCCGAATAAATAAAATTATTCATGGCATTGGTGGTAGTAAGTCTCAAAAGAAACTTTTTGAGTTTCAAATGTATTTGCCAAAGTGGTTGGCATATTGAGACTATAAATGAAAGGAAGATTGATTATCTTCATATTACTATAACATACCGGGTAAATATGAAAGATTACCCGACTTTTCTTCTATTTGTACTACACGAGTATAAGCATGATGATGGAGTCACATGCCACAAGTAAACTAGAGGTTTACAGAAATAAATATTAGTTGGCATGACCGGTTGGCCATCCCGGTTCAATTATGATGCGAAAAAATTAATTGAGAATGCATATTGGTATATATTGAAGAAATAGAAGATTCTTCAAGAATTCTCTTGTGCTGCTTATTCTCATGATATAACAGTCAAGGTTGGGATTGAATCCCTTAAAATCTGGAACGAATAAAAGGTGATATATATATATGGGCCCAGTCACCTGCCATGTGGACCGTTTACTATTATATGATTTTAATAGATGCATCTATTGTATGGTCACATGTGCGTTGGTTATCAACTTGCACTTTGGTTTTTGCAAGGTTGTTTGCTCAAATTATTAGAGCACAGTTCCAGAATATATATTATGATAATTTATCTTGATAATGCTGGTTTAAATCCAAGTTGGTTTAGCAGAAATTGTATGCCTCCAATTAAACTAAACCATTGGTTATGAGAATAAAACTCCCAAATCGAAATTTGGTATGAGGTATATTATTTAATATACAACAGCACTTGTACGCATCTAGCCAACAAGTTATGATAAATTCTCCCCATTACAATTGGTTCAGGGTCAGGAACCAAATATTCCCATGTAGAAATATGGATGTGCTATATGATTTAATTGTGCTGTCACATTGCAAAAAGATGGGTTCCCAAAGAAAGTTGGGAATTGTGTTGGTGATCCCAACATTAGGGGGAGAAAATGGGCAGCTGAAAAAGTGATACGTGAAATGAATTATTATGAATACATCTAGATCCTCGTACAAGAAAATGTGAACTTGAAGTTCAAGTGATAATTCATTTCTAAAATATTTCCAAGCACATTGCTGACCCAAAGTTAAATGTCATATTCCAGCTACTAATGCTCCAAATAGAATAAAGTCCATGATGGACATAGACTAATCGGTTCCAAAGATAAAACTCCTTGAAGAAGGAGAGGAGCAAATGTTCAAGATGGTCATAATAAGGAGGCAAGTGCTATAAAAGAGCATCATGACATAACATTTTATAAGACCTCATGGGAGAGGCTCAGGTACCTGAAAATAATGAGATCTTGATAAGTTATGTCTTTATTGTGCAATGATGGAACCGATGTAAAATGATCGTTGACGATGTTGTTAATATAATGTAGCGCTCAATATTATTAATATTGATGAGGATCTTGAGCTCAAATCTGTCATGGAATTTGGACAGATAAATGATTGGCCAAATGAAAAATGTGCAATGAAATTGACTTCACCTAAAAAATGTGAAGTTGGACGGATAGTCCCCACACCTGAAAGTGAAATGAAAAATCAAGTCGATAGACATAAAGACGACTTGTGGCACAAAATTTTCGTAAATATCCTGGTATTAGGAGACATGTTCTCCTGTGGGGAATGGAGTCATTTTAGATTTTGGTCTGACAATACATTTGATATGCATATAATGAAAATCCTTGAATGATTTAAATTGTTCTGAAGCACATTAAGGTTCCCAAGAAATTTATTAAATAAATCTTCGGCAGATCATTATGTAGATTAGAGCGATCATGCCGTACATGATTTATTTTTGTGTCTAGTGCAATTGTTACACTAATATATCTGGCTAGAACCATGAGTATAACAATATGCTAGCAAGATATAATTTTATTTCAATGTGGAGATATTGGAATACAATTAGTATTATATTTCAAAAGGAATACTTGATTTAGATTTGTTTATTCTAACAAATATCGCCAAGATTTTGTTGGTTATGCAAATGCAGGCATTTTCCTGAAGTTCGTTCTTCAAACATTCTATTTGCATGTGAAAGTACTGCCATATTATCATATTACAAGGCAGTTAATTGTTGATACTTATTCAAGTCATGCCAAGATAAGCAACTGATAAAGTAAGGGGCTTAACACACAACAGACGTGTGACTTGACTTTGAAGAGAAGATTCCAATAATACTGAAGATAATGTTGTTTGCTTATATCAATTGAAAGAAGGACTATCGAAGGAGACAAAATAAAGCACATTCACCAAAGTTTTTCAACAAATTTGTTCAAGTGATAATTTGACAAACTTCTTCACAAGACATTGCGGATCTCAATATTAGAGAAGTTGTTATACAAGCATGGAATTCGGCGTCTCCGAGAAATAAAGTGATATTTTCATCAGGGGGAGGCAAATACGCGCTGTACTCTTTTTCCCTTAGCTAAGGTTTTATCCCACTGGGTTTTCCTGGCAAGGTTTTTAACGAGGCAGCAAATAAAGCGTATTATAGATATGTGTACTCTTTTTCCTTCACTAGGATTTTTTTCCCATAGGGCTTTTCCTTAGTAAGGTTTTAACGAGGCACATTATCTTTGGACATCCAAGGGGGAGTGTTATGAAATACTTGATTATGGTGGATGTCCATAACTCCTAAGGGAGTAACACCCACTACTCTTCTCCATTAACCTCCCACTACTTCTTACCATTATGGATGTAACTCCCACACCTCCATGATCTTCCCCCATGTTCTCAATAGTTAATACCATGTTTATGGAGTCCCTTTGTATTACCTATATCATCCTATAAATAGAGGGTTTGGGCATCACATTGTACACACTTGAATAGATAGAAGAAATAAGATTCTCTCCTCTCTTCCTCTCTACATTGTTGTCTATTTTATTATTTTATATTGTTATTTTAAGCTAAATTGTATAACAGAATTAATTTTGTTAGTGGAGAACATTGAACAGACATTAATTAGAGAACATGAGGGGACATTATAAAAGGTGAGGAGTAAAATAGTTGGTTTTTTATTAGTTAGTTAATGCTCCATTTGACATAAAATCAAGTTAATTTATGACTACTAATTTCTGAGACATGTGTGTCGATACCAAGTTGCTTGACCCTGTGGGACTTAACAGCAACGATTTCGCCATCGCCAAGTGGACACAATTGCACACCTCAGTATGATGGGATTCAGAGGTATAGCTAGAATGTGATATACGGATTCGGCCGAGCCTAATAGCTTTAGTTCAAACTCATAATTCAGTTACTAATTAACACTTGATATTACTATCTTAAAATTTAGAAATCAAAAAATTCAAAATCTGGCTCCGCCTCTATGCTATTCCAAGGGCAGATGTAGAGTAGCAGTGTGGGGTTCATCTGAACCCATAACTTTTGATCTTGAGCATAAATTTATATCTAAAAATTCATTAAAATTGTAATAAATGGTAGTTCTGAACCCATAAATTTAAAGATATAATAGGTTCAATACTAAGACGTTTAAAGGTTGAACCCATAAAGTTTAAATTTTTACATCTTTGAATAATCCTATCTTAATACCAGGCAGGAAGTTGGTGGTTACAGGACCATTCCAAGCTACGAAAACTCAGTCTATTTTTTTTTTTTTTTGTTTTTTTTCTTTCCAAAAACAAACACTATGTTTATAATATTTTAAACAAATTTTTAGAAGCTTTTCCTTACCAGACGAGGTTAACCATAACTTCTCCATTCCCCACACCAGAATAAAAATGCAATTTGCTCTTATAAATGTCAAGCTATTTTAGCTTTAACTGATTAAGGTACGAGGAATGTGTTTAAAAAAATATTTTCACAATCACGACTTGATTAGTAATCAAGATAACAAGGTGTGGTTCAAGTTGTACAGGGATATATACATCGCAGGAAATATTTACTACAATTATGTTTGCATCAAAAAATCGGATACATGATATGTGTCTATCTATGTTCATTTAGCACCAAATTATCTTTAAGCGATATTTATATAGATTTACTTTAATTATAAAATTGAAGGTTCAAACTATTTATATTGGGTTTTTGGGTTAAAAGTAGTGTGAATGGGAAATGGAGGAAAAAATAAAATTTTGAATTTTCTTCCTTTACAAAAGAATATTGTCCCAATTCAAGGAGGAAAAGAGATTTGACGGGTTTATATACTATTGCACTACTTTTAGCTCTAAAAGAGTTGAGAAGAAGACAAGTCTCGCATCGTTTTCGGCTCGTTCGGTTTTGGATTTGGTCAGATGATCTAATTGACTGATAAATTTTTGGAACCAAATTTATTCATTGATATTAGTAATATTTTACTAACGTTTTTTAGCGTTTGTAATGGTAATTTAATTTTTCTCGAAATTGGCAGTTTTGCGTAAATAGCCATTTCGTAAACAACCACTTTTGAGTTGCAGCCTCAAACGAAGAGTTGCAACTCTTCTGTTTTAACTCAACCTGTTGGCTATTAATACCGGATCGTTCCCTCAGATTTTTCTTACAAAATTACTGAGTTTCTCTTCTTCCTTCTTGCCTTGTTTTCTAATAAACAAAAAGCAAGTATGAATTGATGTCGCCTTTATTGAGTTTGCTTTTTCAACTCTCTCAAAATAGAATCTATTCCAAACATATATGCTATGATCCTTACTTCGACAGGGATCAAATATCTAAATTTAATATTTAGATACTTTTTCAGACTTATTGCCAATACTAAGTAGCAGTAAAAAATTTCGCTGAATAATGGTATTTGAAAGAGGAATTTTCAGAAATCACTATTGTTTAATGTTTATTAACTTCCTATAGCTACCATATACATAATTACTTCCTATAGCTACTATTCAGTTGTTACGGTAGTGTATTCGCTGTATTCCCGCTGCTGTATTCATGAATACAACAACAAAAAGTGCCTAAAAATCAGGATAGTCCAGCTGTACGCGCATATATTCACATGTATTCGCACCTTGTATTCATGAATACAGCAACAAAAAGCGCCTAAAATAAGGGAGTCCAGTTGTACCAATATGTATTCGCGCTATTGTATTCATGAATACAACAATAAAAAACGCCTAAAATCAGGGCAGTCCAACTGTACGCGCATGTATTCACATGTATTCGTGCCATGTATTCATGAATACATCAGCAAAAAAGCGTCTAAAATCAGGGCAGTCCAGTTGTACGCGCATGACATATTCACATGTATTCGCGCTGTTGTATTCATATAACAGTAAAAAGCGCCTAAAATCAGGGCAATCCAGCTGTATGCGCAAGTATTCACATGTATTCGTGTCATGTATTCATGAATACAGTAACGACAATCACCTTAAAAATTAAGAGAGAGGAAAAATATAAATAACGTATGTCATGCCTTATTTCATGCCTCAATGGTAGTATATATCATAGATACTTATTTTGCTATAAAATATAAAAGGTAGCTATAGAAAATAATATTTTATAATAATTTTGATTTATAATAAATAGGGTGTATACCTTTGCTATATGAGGTAAATTTTTCTATTTGAAATACCGATACACCAGTGAGGTTAATCCATTCTAAAACTCGAGTACCAAAAGGGGATTAAGTTCTTTAAGGACACATTGAAAATTTAGTTGGCTCAAATTGATTTTTGTTTCTTTTACATTTTTGTTTCTATTTTGTTTATAAGTTATTAAAGTTATTTTTAAATACAGATTACTAACAATTTAATCTAGTGTAAGAATTAGAAATAGGAAGGAGCAATCGCCATTAAATTGGCAATTGGGTGTAGTACTTTTATTTTTCACTTAAAGTAGAAATCAAGAAATACTACTCAAAATTTGGCAAACCCGGTTGAGTACAGAGCATCTTTGTAATCTTGAGTTGTGTTGTACTTAGTACTACTGATTTAATTTGAAGAATTAACCAAATAGCCGTCCATTCAATCACTTAAATTAAAAAGGAAAATTACCAACTATGTCCATTTATAAATAGTTCATTACAAAAATTGGCCAATTGATAAAATATTACTAATATTAGTCAAATTAGCCAATCAGCTATTTGTAGTAAAAAAATATCAAATTTTTGCTTTGTTTTGAGTGGGTGTTATTAGAATAGATTGAGCACAACTTAAAGAGCTTGAATCTCAGTTTTGGGATGATTCGGTGAAGTTTTGAGGTGGTTTTAATTGAAAATTCGAAATAAAAGCTGAACATGAAAAAAATGATATGTGTATCACACTATGTATCATTTGTGTATCACATGTGTATCATATTTGTATCAATTGTGTATCACATGTATATCCATGTATACATGTGTGTGAGATACATGCTTGATACATGTTTGATACATGTGTCGCAGAAGATTTTTTTGAACTCGATTTAATTACGAATTTCGATGCAAAACCAGTCCAAATCACTCCAATCTTCCGCAAATTTTGTATATTGACTTATCTATATATTTTCGATGAATTTCAACTATACCCATTGAAAAAGTTTCTTTTTTGTTTAGATTTTTGGAATATTGTATAATTTTTGTATTTAATCACCTTATTTGCTACCCCGTCCATGAAATTTCCTTTCCGTCTTGTATCCAATGTTTCTAATCACGCTTAAAAATATGGAAGGTGATTTTTGCATGTGATTCTTTGAGAGAAAGAATCCTATTATTTGGTTTTTCAATTTTCGTTGGCTAGTTTTGGTAAGTCTATGACTAATGGCTAGAGGTTGGTAAGTTGAGATTTATTTGGGACATTTGTGTAAGTTTCCCAATTAAAAATAGCCAGTGGAGGTATAATATATGTATAATTATGTATAATCAATTAACAAATTATGTATATAGCTAGAAAAAATAAACAAAAAATATTTCCGGCTATTTATATAAAGATCCCATTTAATTTTGACATTTACCAACATACTTTCCTTTTCACGAGCCACTCACTTTTTTTAATTGGTTTTACTTTTTGTGCTTATGTATTTACATCTTTTGGCTGTATATGAAATATTAGTCTAGGGGTGTCAAATGAGCGGGTTAGGCAAATTTTGGGCAAGTCAAAACGGGTAAAGTCAATAATTTGGCAGGTCAAATGATCCACCCAAAAGTTAATTGGGCTAGGATGGGCTGGGTCAAGATGGATTGGATCATAGCCCAATACGCGCAACTCTTATCAATCTTTAGTTAATATATTATTTTCTTATGAACTGTATAATTACTAAATAACACTTTTTTTCTTTGGTTATGGTCATATATAACATATCAAACAAAAAAATAAATTTATTTCTAAGATATTTTGGCAAATTTACTCATGGATCAATTTGAGCTAAAAATCAAGAGAAATTTTCAGAAACCACTATGTTTTAGTGATTATTAGCTTGCTAAAGCTACCATTTACTAAATTACTTCCTATAGCTATGTTTTCAGTTGTTATAGACTATACTCGATGTATTTTTGCTACTGTATTCATGAATACAGTAGCAAAACTCGGCGGAAAACAGGGGAGTCCAGCTAAGCAGAGAATGTATTCGACTGTATTCGCAAGCTGTATTCGTGAAACAGTAACATAATTTGCGGAAAGAAAGGTCTTCAGCTGTTTAAAAACGGTAAGTGAATCAATTAACGCAATAGACTCCTAATATAACTCAACAAACTCAATTATAACACACAAAATTTGTATTTCCAGTTATAGAAAAGATTCTCAACCGAAAAACACCACAAAAATAAAGCAATCTTCAGAGATTCAATCCATCCTTTCTTTTTTTAGTAGTATCTTTACTAAAATATTTTTTAGTGGTATCTTTACAAATAGATTTATGTATTGAAATTATATAATTAAATTGAATACAGTTAAATACATAAAAATATATTAAATACATGAAGTATAGCAAGTCATCTATAGTGCAAAAATATATGAATACATACTGCAGATACATTTGAATATATGTATACATCTGAATACATAAATTATACTAATTAAAAAAAGTATATGAATACATTTATGGAATACAACGAGACAGTGAATACAATGAAATACATGAAATACAGCGAGATACATTGAAATACAATGGAAAAAAAGACAGTGAATACAAAGAAATACATGGAATACAACGAGATACATTAAAATACAATGAAAAAAAGGTAACAGACTCTTCAAGTTCCTCAATCCCAAACTCCATTCCCAATCCACCGATATCCAGGCCGCCGCCATGTGGGGCGTCACTGCCGGTTAAATGAAGACAGTTGTTGAAGAAGCACCAATTTAAAGGATCAAACGGAAACTAGATGTTTGGCTCAAAAGTTATCGATATACTTTGCAAGCTTAAAAACAATCAAAAGTAGGAAAGGGTAAATCGTAATCAAATATAATAGACCTAGAGATGGAAATGAAGTTGTTGTTGTAGATCTAATAGTGTAAAATGATAATATGAACTCAAGAGAAAGTATTCGTTAGGGATATAGATAGAGAGAGAGTAGGAGAAAATGAGAGAGTTGTATTATTCTCGAAAAAAATCCCCTTTTTACAATGTGAAGGTCTCCCTTATATAGTAGGAGACCTTCTTCGAAATAATCAAAAAGATACAAAGATAGGTAACGTTTTCCTAGTGAAGACACTGAGTCTTAAACGATGTCGCTTTTGTCCCCACGTCCAAGTCGTACCCTTTACGTTAGTTGACGTATACTCACTGGGCGTACCCATTGGCGTAGAGACGTTGACGGTCAAATTTGACCCTATACAGTTAGTCCCTCCGTTCGTTGGAGACGCATTCGGTAGGCGTCTTCAATGGGCGGAAATGCAAACCTCGTCTTAGGAGAATTTGACCTCGACCTGGGGCGGCAACGTGCATGAGGCAAAATGTATGACGTTGTTGAGCCACTGACGCGTGGCTTCCTTTTCGGAATGACGTCATCGCCTTTATGCGTCACTATTATACTTACTCCCGAGGCGGTTCAAAGGATGATGTGACATTTTGGTTTCCCGCGCACGTTTTGAATCATGACTCTTTGATTTCTGCGCAACCTAACCCTATAAATGGAGGAGAGGTTCAATCCGATTCATCTTTCGAACCTTTGTAAAACATTTTCTGGTTTACTTCTTTGCCTTTCTTTCTTGTAACCGTTATTTCGTGTGAGACTCCTCCACTTCTTTGAAGTCATATTCTCGTCGTTAGTGCCTTATTTCCCCAACAGAATCATCATGGTAAAACGTCGTCAAGGTGGTAAAAAGACCAAGGACACTGACCCATCTAGGGTTCCGCCTTCCTCTGGCGGTGAGGAGGAGGAAGTGAAAAAGGCCCTCGTTCCCCTTACTGTAGACAACGTCCTCCCAAAGGAAATGCATATTCGAAAGGACTTTCAAACGAAAAGTCCAGCCCTTCCCTGGGAGCATAGTGTTTCACTGCAATCTCATCTAGACAACCTTCGAGCGACACACAACATTCCTGACCATGTGGAAATGGCTCCGGCTGGGATGGACTATGCCAATGTGCACAGGCCTGGGTACTGCACATTTTACGAGTACCCGTTTTTGATCGGTTATAGTCTCCCGATTTACCCTCTAGCGGAGGAGCTTTGCCGTTTTTTCAATGTGTGTCCGGCTCAGCTTACTCCTTACACCTTGAAGGTGTGCAGGATTCTGACCACGTACGCAGCTAAGGCTGAGTGCGGCGTCTCAGTTCATCATCTTTTACAGTTATTCAGCCCTGGTTACCTGAGGGGTACCATGTTGCAATTGAAAAGCCGTGGCACGAAGGGTTTGGTAGTTAAGTCTGATGACAAGGCCAACCGCCTCTTCTGGCGTAGGTACTTCTACATCAGAACGGAGCACCTGGTGTCTAACCCTGAAGGATTCCCGGAAAGATGGAACCCAGAACGTGAGGACCTTTATTTGTAGAATTCATTACTGTTCGTGACCTTGACCATTCGGCCACTGTGATTTCTTTCTTCACTTTTTTTTGTAGCGAGGGCTTCTCCTCCCCAGTTTATTGACAGTATTAAATCGTGGGTGGAAAGATTGATACCTTATGCGGAGGAATGCCGTACCTGGGCTGCATTTCTTCAACGGTACGGCCCGTCAGGTAATTCTTCGGCCTTGGTTTGGAAGCTCCCTTAGGTTTTGTTACCTGACTTACTCGTGTTGGCAGGTCGGAGCGCCCCCAAGAAGAAGAAGGCCGTTGTTACCTCGCCTAGGGCGGAGACCGACTCTGATGGCGGAGACATACCCTGCGGCTCGTTCAGTGATGGCGCTCCAGAGGTTCCTCAGCAGGAGGTTGCGCCTATGGCGGCGTCCGCAAGTGAAGCGACTCCTTCAGTGCCGTCCCCGCGGTCTATGGAGGAGACTTCTGAAGGTGAGGAGCCGCCAGAGAGAAAGAGACGGCGGTTGATAACGGGCAAGGGGATAGCGACTGAAGACGAGAGGGTAAGTGAACCCCGTCAAGTGTCGAGGCCGGTTTTTATGGCCGACGCTATCCGTTTTGGGAGGTCGGTTCCCCAAAGGAGAGCTGTTGCCGACGCCAGCCCAGCCCGTGTTCCGGAGAGCGGTTCGTCGGCTGCTGTTGGAGAAGTGGGCGATGGTGCCGAGAGGGCGGACACTGAGGCCGCCCGTGGAGATGCAGATGGGTTAACGAGGGGTCCAGCCCATGTGGAGATGACGGCGGGTAGGTCCAACCGCCGAATTATGATCCCAGAAGGGTATAACCTGTTACAACACAGCGAGCAGGCCGCAACGGATATGACCCTGTTATGTGCGGCTGCTGAGCGTGAAATGCTGAAGGGTGTTAGTGACGGGGATCTATCCCGGAGGGTTGCTGCGCGGCTTTGCAGGTAGTTTTCAGTTTTCTTTGTGTGCCGTAAGGCTAACTTTGATGCGTACTGACTTGCCTTTCCTATTTTTCTTCTCCTTTTTAGACTCTCATTTTGGAGGTGGAGAGGAGGCGGCGGGCGCAAAAGAAGGCAGCCACTTTCAACAAGATGGCGAAGAAGTACCAACGGTGCCGTGCCAAGCATCGGGCGCTGGCGGACCTACTTAAGCAGGACCCGGAATCTCGGGTGTTCCGTGAGGGCCTTGAACAGTCGGAGGCCCAACTGAAACGGAGGGTGGCCGAGCTGGAGCAGGTCGATGAGCAGCTGATGACTGCTGTGGCTCGGAACATTAAGCTGGAGACTCTTCTTCAGTCGAAGGAAGAAGAATTGGAGGTTAGCCGTGGGGTAGCGGCGAAAGTTGCTAATTTGCGGACCAAGGTCGCTGCTTTGATCGCCGAACTCGATGCCAGGGCGGCTGAGATTGAAGTCCTTAAGAGGACTGCTGCACCAAGGCCTGATGAGGATGCGCATCGTGAGGCGCATGATATGTGGGTATACGCCGAGGCCAGATTAGTCGTAGTCGAGGAGTTCTTGGCTGCGGGTCGAGCCACTGAGGCGGAGGTTCAGGAGCAACGGCGCGTAGCCCGCGTCGTCCGCGAAACTTGTGGGTATAGTTCTGACTCCCCAGACCGGGCGGGCTATAACTCCGAAGACGTCAATCGTCTAGAATCCGGCTCTTGGATCTCTGCAACTTATCAACCCGGGAGCGGCGACGAACAAGGTGGCGGTCAGGCGGGGACGACGGTCGAAGCGGCGAAGCCTCTTAGGACTTGTATATATTTTGTTTTGTTGTATTTTGGAATGTAAATGGGACCTTTTGTAAGGTCAGATGTACATGCATTTTTTGAATGATAATGAAAGTCGTACTTTTGCTGTCATTCTTTTCCTTTTGTATCTTTTATTTTTGGTACCTCGTCTCCGCAGAGCGGGTGCTCACTTGTAGGATTTTCAGTGTGTTTCTCAAACGTTGTCTATGTTATCCGCCGATAGGATGCGGCTTCGACGCTAGATAGTGGTGGCTTTAGCTAATAATGGCATCACTTCAATTGTTATTTGAGTGCCTTTCGTCGTAGTCGAACAGGATTGGCGACTGTTGGCGACGATGGCCTTAGCCATAATACTGTCGATGGCCTTAGCCATATACGTAACTTTGACTGTCGTCGAATTACTTGTTTGTAGTGGTCGAGCTGGGTCGATTTATTGACGACAATGGCCTTAGCCATAATACTGTCGATGGCCTTAGCCGTGTACGTAACTTCGATTGTCGTTGAATTACTTGCTTGTCGTAGTCGAGCTGGGTCGACTTGTTGACGACGATGGCCTGAGCCATAATACTATCGATGGCCTTAGCCATGTACGTAACTTCGACTGTCGTCGAATTACTCGCTTGTCGTAGTCGAGCTGGGTCGACTTGTTGACGATGATGGCCTGAGCCATAATACTGTCGATGGCCTTAGCCATGTACGTAACTTCGACTGTCGTCGAATTACTGGTTTGTCGTAGTCGAGCTGGGTCGACTTATCGACGACAATGGCCTTAGCCGTTTATACATTGGAGATGGCCTTAGCCGTTTGCACGTTGGAGATGGCCTTAGCCGTTCATACATTGGAGATGGCCTTAGCCGTTCATACATTGGAGATGGCCTTAGCCGTTTATACATTGGAGATGGCCTTAGCCGTTTATACATTGGAGATGGCCTTAGCCGTTCATACATCGGAGATGGCCTTAGCCGTTCATACATCGGAGATGGCCTTAGCCGTTCATTTATTGGAGATGGCCTTAGTCGTTCATTCATTGGAGATGGCCTTAGCCATTCATTCATTGGAGATGGCCTTAGCCGTTCATTCATTGGAGATGGCCTTAGCCGTTCTTCATTGGAGATGGCCTTAGCCGTTTACACATTGGAGATCATGCTAGTCCAGTCCTTTTGTCATGTCAGTCAGGAGAGCGTATGGAGTGGCTGGTATGATAAACTTGTTCCGCAAATATCTCCAGGTGTCCCCTCTGCCGCCTCGTTAAAAACCTCCCCGAGAAAAACCAATTGGGACAAAACTCGGGTAAGGGAAAAAGAGTGCGACTCGGGAGACGCCTTTCAGAAATGGAAATACTTGAGGTGGGTGACGTTCCAATTGTTTTGGAGCGTTTTTCCTTCCATTTTTTCGAATTGAAATGCTCCTTTACTTGCTGCTGCTGTGATTTTGTAGGGTCCGTCCCAGTTGGTGCCCAGTTTTCCTTCGCTTGGGTATTTTGATGCCAACGTTTTGGCTTTGAGGACGTAGTCTCCCACTTTGAGTGGTCTTATTTTGGCTCTCTTGTTGTAGTATCTTTCGACTTGTTGTTTCTGAGCCACCATTCTTATGTGGGCCATTTCTCTTTTTTCCTCGGCCTCATCGAGGTCTTGAAGTCTGTTTATGTCGTTCTCTGCTCCGCTGGTATGTGAATACCTCAAGCTTGGTTCGCCGACTTCGACTGGTATGACCGCGTAGGTTCCGTAGACCAGTGAGTACGGTGTTTCTCCCGTGGAGGATTTGGGTGTGGTCCGGTGTGCCCACAACACTTCCGGTAGTAGCTCGGGCCACTGCCCTTTGGCTTCCTCGAGTTTCTTCTTCAGTATGTTCAGTATTGTTTTATTGGAAGACTCTGCTTGGCCGTTGGCGGCGGGGTGATATGGCGTGGAGAGTATTCGCTTAATATGCCATTTGTCGAAGAACTCTGTCGTCTTTTGGCCGATGAACTGTCGTCCGTTGTCGCAGTTGATTTCCTTGGGGATGCCGAAATGGCAGATGATATTCTTCCATATGAAGGCGATGACTTCCTGTTCGCGTATTTGGGCGTACGCACCTGCTTCCACCCACTTGGAAAAATAGTCAGTTAAAACTAGTAGAAATCGTACCTTTCGTTGTCCCGCTAGTAGGGGACCGACTATGTCCATTCCCCATTTGATGAAAGGCCATGGGGAAGTGACTGGGTGAAGTGGTTCTCCTGGTTGGTGTATCATGGGGGCATACTTTTGGCATTGTCCGCATCGGCGAACATATTCCGCTGCGTCTTTCTTCATAGTGGGCCAATAATAGCCGGCCCGTATTATGCAGCGCGCGAGGGCGCGGTTACCTGTGTGGGCGCCGCAGTGACCTTCGTGTACCTCTTCGAGCACTGGCCTCGTTTGGTGCGGCCCTAAGCACTTGGCTAGGGGTCCGCCAAACGTCCTTTTGTAGAGCTCGTGGTTTATCAGGCAATACCGTGCGGCCTGTACGCGGAGCTTCTTGGCTTCTTTTTTGTCGAGTGGGAGTGTTCCATCCTGCAGATAGGATACAAATTGGTTGTGCCAGTCCCAAGTCAAATTTAAAGAGAGTACCTCAGGGTGATCAATGGCTGAATGGAGGAGGGTGACCACACTTTCTTTGTTGAAGTTTTTAGTGGCTGCGGCCAATTTTGCTAAACCGTATGCTTCAACGTTCCGTGCCCTCGGAACTTGTTCGAAGCGGCACTCGTCGAACTCAGTCATTAATCTGTGGATTTCTGACTGGTATTTTTGCAATCTCTGCTCCTTGATTTGGTAAGTCCCATTGACCTGGTTCACCACGAGTTGGGAGTCGCAATGGAGAACGAGTCGTCGAGCTCCATACTTGATGGCTAGTTTTATACCTGCAATAACAGCCTCGTACTCGGCCTCGTTGTTAGTCATCTCGGGGCATCGTATGGACTGGCGAATTATTTCGCCCGTGGGGACCTCGAGAACGAGTCCTAGTCCCGATCTCGAGGCATTAGCGGCGCCATCAGTGTAAAGAGTCCATAGGTCGGTGTTGGAGGGGGCACAACGTGCCTCTAGTTCCGCCTTTGGTAATATCTCTGCGCTGAAGTCGGCTATAAAGTCGGCAAGTACTTGCGACTTGATGGCGTTTCTTGGGTGATA
>NW_017676420.1:44429-45193 GCF_001879085.1 Nicotiana attenuata
GGGTCGGCCCCATTAAGATCATCCTCGTCCGCTCGTACCTCAGCGCAATAGGCGTTGTGGATTTCCTCCTATGTGGTAGGGGGGATATTTTCATGAGGCGGCTTAGTAGCTTCTTGGTTTCCCTCGAACCATCCCTGTTTAGCCCGTTCTAGAAAGCGGCGACTGCCATACCTTTTGATACGTTTGGTAGACTCGTCCTTACCCTATTAAACCTAGCTAGGAAGTCCCTGAGTCCCTCCCCTGTGGTTTGCCTGACGGCGAAGATGTCGTTGACCCTTGCTTCCGCTTTCTTTGCACCTGCACGGGCGGTGACGAACTTATCCGCCATTTCCTCGAACTTTGATATCGCCTTAGCTAGTAGCTGAGAGTACCACGTTAGGGCCCCTCCTGTCAACGTCTCACCAAACTTCTTCAGCAGCACCAACGGCACCTGTTCTTTTGATAGGTCGTTGCCTTTTACAGCAGTGACATAGTGGATCAAATGATCCTCGGGATCTGTGGTTCCGTCATATACCCTAAATAAAAAATTACCTTAACTATATTTTTGTATAAACATGGGAATAAAATAAATTATTCACCAAAATTGAGGATTTTGGGAATAATTACTAATTTTGTACTGCTAAAATCTTTAAAAAGTTTAGAAAAAATACTAAAAAAAAAATCCTCTTTCTCCATTGACGATCTCCACCAAGCGGTGGTTACGTTTGGCGGGGAAAGCGGTTATCAATGGCGAGAGGCAAGGGGAACGGACCAGGAAGACCAAG
>NW_017676421.1:0-4808 GCF_001879085.1 Nicotiana attenuata
CTGTGATAAAATAATATGCAAAGTAATGCAAAAACAGTGATATCAATCCCTGAAGGATTCAAACAATTGGCACGAAGACCAAATATAGCAATCAAACCAAATAATGATGATAACAAGTAGTTTCAGTCAATTACGCAATAAAACCAACAACCGGGATGGACTAAGTCACAATCCCCAACGGTGCTCTACCCCACGCTCATACCTAGCGTGCAAGTCACCACAATACAGCACTATGATGTGCAAATCCGGGGTTTCAAACCCTCAGGATATCATTTACAAGTATTACTCACCTCGAACCGGTGAAATCTCTAGCTCTCGACGCCTTTGCCCCTCAAACCGGCCTCCACGCGCGTCGGATCTAACCAAAATCAGAGCGAATACATTACAATATGCCAAGGGAACAATACCCAATCTAAAACAACCAAGAAATAGCAGAAATCTCGAGACTAGCAAAACCCGAGCCCCGGGCCCGCTTCTCGAAAAATTACAAAATTCACATCACCGGATTCCTCGTCTCGCCACGAGTCCATACATATAAAGTTCACCAAAATCGGAGTTCGTTTGACCCTCAAAATTCCATTTTTACATCAAAATTCTCAAACCCTAACTTACCCCATGTTTACCCTTTAATTCCTTGGGTTTTCAGTGTTAATTCATAATTATACACAATAATAACATAATCTAAGCCCAATAATCCATACCTGATGATAGCCCTCGAAACCCTCTTCAAAAATCGCCCAAAATCTCCTTAGTCCGAAGTCCAAAATGTTGTTCTTTCAAAAATTCGCGAAGATGATTAATTTCACTTAACTGCCAGGCATTTCGCTTCTGCGGATCTAGTACCGCTTTTGCGGCTTCCGCTTATGCGGTCAACGTCTACTTTTGCGGACCTTTCACTTAAGGCAACCTTCCGCTTCTGCGGTCCCCAATCGCATCTGCGGGACCGCTTAAGCGATCCAATGTTCCGCTTCTGCGGAATCTGACCAGGGTTCCAAACTCCGCTCCTGCGAGGTCTAGCTCGCTTCTGCGAGGCCGCCTATGCGGTCCTCCTTCCGCTCCTGTGGTATCTGGCAAGGGCCAAGACTTCCGCTTCTGCGTATCTTCCAATCGCTTCAGCGAGACCGCACCTGCGGTCCCATAACCGCAGGTGCGAAACCAACAGATACCAGCAAGGTTGAACCTGCAATTAACTCCAAAAACCTTCCGTTTAACCACCCGAATTCACCCCGAGGCCCCCGGGACCTCAACCAAAAACACCAACACATCCTAATACCTTATTCAAACTTGTTCCAATCCTCAAAACACTTCAAACAACGCTAAAACCATCAAATCACATCGGATTCAATCCTAAGTTTCTTAAAAACTTCCGAATTACGCATTCGATCAAAAACCCGACCAAACGATGTCCGAATGACCTGAAATTTTACACAAATATCCAAAATCACCTAACGGAGCTACAGCAACTCTCGGAATTCCATTCTGACCCTCGGATCAAAATCTCACCTATCAACCGGAATTCGCCAAAATACTAACTTCGCCAATTCAAGCCTAATTCTACACCGGACCTTCAAAATCAATTCCGATCGCACTCCTAAGTCACAAATCATGTCCCGAAGCTAACCGAATCATCGGAAATCACATCCGAGCCTTCTAACTCATAAGTCAACGTCCGGTTGACTTTTCCAACTTGGGCCTTCCTTAAAGAGACTAAGTGTCTCATTTCTTATCAAAACCAATCCAAATCAACTCTAACACACCACATACCGATAACGAAACATAAAGAAGCATAAAATGGGAGAAACGAAGCAGTAACACATGAGACGACGGGTCGGATCGTCACACATATAGATTCTTCATATATAGAGATAACTCTATTATACAGAAAGTATTGTTAAAAAAAATGAAGAAGAGGAAATTGTTTCAAATTTCAGAATATATATTGCTTCAATAGCTACCAAAAAAAAGAAGAAAAAAAAACTGAAAAATAAAAAAGTCACTATAATTATTCCTTTTATCCTACCAGCCTGAAGCATAACATTACAAACCGAAAAAGTCCTAAAAGATTTCAGAAAATAGTGTTTAATCTACATTAGTGGTGATTTACATAATGAGCAAGCCTATCGATAAAGAAGTACAATTCTTAATGATGGTGGCCATAAATTTATCAATTCTTAAGAGTCATAGGGAGAAGAAATGCAAGTTCTTGCCAAACAAAGATGGAATCATAAGAAAGGTAAATGTTTTGTGAGATTGAAAAGGTTAATCAGTTTTAGGAAATGAGGAAATCCTTATCTTGAATAAATTTTCTCTCCACAAGGCAAACAATGATTTTTGAAGAGAGTTGCTCAATAAAAAAGAAGAAAAAATTAATTAATAAAAAAATGCTTTTTCCTCGAGGACGAGTAAAAGTTCAAGTATGGGGGAATTTGATGAATATAAATTATTCATGTATTTTCATACGTATAAATAAGGATTTTTAAATAAACTATGAATAAATATATTCAATTCTCCTATATATTCTAACAAGTTTTGCAGTGGAAAGATGAATTGAGGAAAGAGTATTACAAGCAAAACAAGGAGGAAAAAGAGCAATGCACGTGGTAAACAAGAGTGAATCAAATTTTGAAGTCACAACATGAAGTCTTGAAGTTACAACATCAACTTTTTGAAGTCACAACTTCAAGACTTAAAGTTGCAACATCATCTCACATTTCTACACATTTCTATAAATAGACACTCATATGTATTGTGAAAGTGTGTCTTATGGGAGAAAACTAATCTTGGTCTCTCTTCTTTGCCTTTAGTATTTCTACTAGGTCCTCTTTGCCTTTGTGATTACTAGTTGTCTTTCTTTTAGAAGAATAATATTACTTCTAAGTTCTTGTTTTAAATTTAGTTTTTATTACTTCGTTAATGGTAGTAACGTTACTTTGTTTGGTGTAGTTGATGAAGCTTGATATTTATATTATAATACAATCTCAGTTTAATACATCCTTGGCTTGAAATTTTCTTTTATACTTTGTATTGTGCCGTAATAATAGTTTTGATTAATCATTATTATCACTTCTACATATTTTTATCTCTAAGTTATTTTTATATTGATTTTGTAATTCTCACGGAGCAAAATTGATATATAATAACCAATGAATAAAATAGTAGAGTGGGAATAATTTTTAGTAAACTATTATTCCAAGTTCATAATCTTGCTTGCCTCAGTTTTAATTCTCACGAAGGAATTGTTGTAGGCAAGATTATTGATTTTTTTTAGTAAAAATATTCTCACGAAGTTTTTACTACCTCTTAGCACAATTCAAGCAAGAAAAATATTTCGGTCTAATCGTTACTAGTTTTAACTCAATTAATCACATAACCTCACGGAGTGTTATTAATTGACTACTTCTTAGTGAGCTAAATATAATTGTATTAGCAATAAGCAATTATTCCTTAGAGAAATACATGTAAAAATTGAGATTTTATTGTAATATATTATCAAGTGAATTCAACGATTCCCAACTCTTTTAAATTATAAATCTTCCGCAAGTTCTTGATTTTTATTTAAGTAATTAACAAGTTCTAAACCTCACTCACTTTTCATCAAATTGATTCTCTCAAATAGTAGTTGAAATATTAAAAGTCTGTAGCATAGATGTTCCAATCTCTGTGGGACGATATCATAAACTATACTAGAATTTGACAAAGCACGAGCAGGAAAATCCTATACACATTGGCCTCGTCATGGACCCAAAGGGGGCCCCGAGTTGATCGTCCTCGACTCTAATTTTTGACTGGTACCTGTTATGGATGTCGGCCCAAGTTACCACCAGGTACTCTATCAAAATCTGTTTCAGCTGCGATGAAGCCCCAGCTATGGGGGTTGAGCCCTTGAGTGAATACCTAAACAGCCCAATGTCACGGCCCAAATCCCAACCCGGCCGTGATGGCACCTCTCGTGAAGACAAGGCCAGCCAGACCAATACAGAACACCTCTTTTAAACAGTTATTTACCATTAAGCAATTAGGAAGCATGATTTAATAACAATAAATTCGCGGAAGCATAGATAATAATAGAAGAACCATCCCGACACAGCCCAAACCGGGGTGTCACAAGTCATGAGCATCTATCAGAAAGTAAATCCACTACAGAGTCTAATATATACAAAACCGGAATAACGAACAAGGAAAAGAAAAATGGTGCTACGAACGCTGGCAGTCACCTTTTTGACTCATATAACCCTGCCTCTGATCAGCCAAAACCCGCTACCCGGTGAATAGATACCTGCATCTGCATGCGAGGTGCAGGGAGTAAAGTGAGTACTCCAACTCAGTGAGTAATAAGAGTAAAAAACAACTGAGCAGTAAGAAATCACGTAACGCACACCATCACACTATATGGAAGCAGGGCAAAAATCCTTTGAAAAAACAGTGAGGCGGTGAAATCTTTAAAAATATTTGGCTCAGTGTAAAACTCTTTGAAAATGATCTTTTCAACGGTTATGAAATGATTTCAAATAGTTAGTGCCGATAAGCACAAAAATCCACCCCTCGGGCACAAATACCACGGTATGACAGGTAAAAAGACAAGTAAATATGCAAATGAGCGCATAAAGGTTCGCCCCTCGGGCAATATCTCAAACAGTACCAGCCCCTCGGGCTCACTCTCATATCACTCTGCATAGTATCATATAGTAACCGCTGCGGCGCGCAGCCCGATCCACATCTCGCTGCGGCGTGCAGCCCGATCCATATCTCGCTGCGTCGTGCAGCCCGATCCGTATGGGTACCCGCGCTCACTGTGGGGGTGCAGACTC
>NW_017676421.1:6219-45177 GCF_001879085.1 Nicotiana attenuata
TTGTTCCAATCACCAAAACACCTCAAACAACACCAAAACCATCAATTCACATCGTATTCAAGCCTAAGTTTCCCAAAAACTTCCGAAACACGCATTTGATCAAAAACCCAACCAAACGACGTCCGAATGACCTGAAATTTTGCACACACATCACAAATCACATAACGAAGCTACAACAACTCTCGGAATTCCATTCCGACTCCCGGATCAAAATCTCGCCAACCAACCGGAAATCGCCAAAAATACTAACTTCGCCAATTCAAGCCTAATTCTACACCGGACCTCCAAAACCAATTCCGATCACGCTCCTAAGTCATAAATCACCCAACGAAGCTAACCAAATCATAAAAACTCCAATCCGAGCTCATATACAAATAAGTCAACTCTTGGTCAAGCCTTTCAAATTCAAAGCTTTCAACTGAAACTGTTCTTTCAAATTCATTCCAAATTTTTCCTGAAAACCAAAACCAACGGTCTACATTAGTCATAATACATTACACGGGGCAAGTCATGCCCGGGAACTGGCGATTAAGATGCAAAAGCTCAAAACGACCGATCGGGTCGTTACATCCTCCCCTACATAAACACACGTTCGTCCTCGAACGTACCCAAAGCTGTTCTAAAAGCCAACCAATCGCTGAATAACCTTACCATGCATATACCCGGGGGTGATCCCACGTCACCCTATCTCACATAGGTCCGATAACACGACATCGCTGAAATTTCACAATCCATCCTAGTCCATAAACCATAGAACCACACTTTCACTTCTGAAATCATCATTACGATCAAAACCTCACACCTGCACTCTGAATTGCCCCGAACCAGCTGTAATAACCCATGCCTGCAACCTCAGGTGCAATTATATGATATACCTCATAACTCAACACATGCAGCGATAACTTTCATTCATAGCAGCTGCCCAAAACAACCAAATACCGATAGGAAACCTCTTATGAGCTTAAGTCTCATTCGAACACTTATATATACTGCTAATGGTAAATGAAACACGCAATAAACCATAACCGTCTCTCAGGTCAACCATTCATGAGGTCATTTCTCCTCTGGCAATTACCATAGCAAATTTTGAACCGAACCTCGATATTTACCCATCAAACATGCCGAAATCGAATCCGTTTGTATTCATTAATGATCCCAACGATCTCTTCTGACCAAACACACCACCCTGGTGACATGACACATCAATACGTCCTAAGCCACAACTTGCATAACTACGCGCACCAACAAGCAACAGTCCGAACATACTCAAATCATGAAAATGTCACAATTGAAAGAGCTGTACCTCAAGCTCACCAGTACCACTGCAACACAAGGCTGGGAATCCGTCTCACATCATATAATAGAACACACGAATCTATCCTGCAAGATCATATCTCCACATAGCTTCGCGGCAATGCACGATCCTATCTAAACACTGTTCCACCTGAAACAACTCAAGTCACTATGCTCGAAGGCGACAACCACGCACCATTGACGTCTGGAACCAAGGCACATCATCATACCCACGGTGAGACAAATAACATATACCACGCAACCCGATAGATCATAGCCGATACTCCATTCACCAAGCAACACCCGATTACTCTTCCCGCTCGACTTCCACTATGAATCCCCAATAGAACCGCACCACATGTGCCCCCTAACCAACAAATCTTAACGTCTCACAACACAGAAAAGCAACTCATAGATCTCCCCAGATCACTAACAAGCTCAATAACGATCAAATCAACCTATCCCTAAGCAATACAATTCGGGGCCAACCAAGCCGACTCAAGCTAGAACACACATCCACATTGGCCTGCCAACGAACTCACTAACAAGGAGGCCTGAAGCTGCTACTTCCACTACTACAACTCCTACCGGAGCCATACGATATGGTGCCCGGTACCAAATCAATACCGAAATCCACAACCTCACCCGGCGACATGCCCGGCCACAAGAAACGCATCCGAAAAGTCCCTCAACACCGGGACTGCATCAATGGTAGAACCTCTGTACTGACGTCCATCGGCCCAATTAAGAAAAGCAATCCTCCCCAGCCGTCCGCTGGGTCTTTGAAATATAAACCACTCTGCTAGAACGTAACCCAACACACCTCGCCACTCATCCCATGGCATTTCCGGCATAGCCCATAGCGCAATAGTCCAGAATAACCCAACACTGAGACAACCAGTCTACACCCCAACATCATATCCAAAATCTAACATACCAAGCAAAGAAAGATCCACTCGGGCCTCCAAATCCCGGTAGTTGCTAAATAGTGCCGCTACACACGATCTACAACCACATCATAGCCCGCACATGAGGACTTCCGTCTCCACATCCACACGGCACATGAATCATCATATCCGATCCCAGTCCAAACACATGCACACCTTTAATACCCAAACATTCCACGATAGATACGCTAAAATTTCCCTGTGCCACCAAGCAAACCCGAATACCACCAGTCGATCCAACAAGAAGGTGCCCCAATACTACCGAAGCCCTTTTTCTAAGTATATACTCTCGTCATATCACTCCCAATTAGCAGTACCATTTCCTTGATTGTCTGAGGCTACCCGTTGCCTAAGAGTTTTATTAACTTCCTTTCAGAACCGAACTGTAACCTAGCACACACCAGTCTCGGTCCTCCACAACATACCGCACATACCCTACCATCCAAGGATAACATGAAAGCTTTTATCTCCCTTCCGAGCCACAGACATCTACGCACTCAACTAGTCAAGAACTTCCATTGATCCCATCTAGAAGAAAATCATTACACATTCCATGCCTCTCACCTTCGAAAAAAAATGCACTCCTCCAACCACGATAGAAATCAACAAGAACTCATCCAATTCCGTTTGCACAAATTAAACTGCCAAGACTGAATCCTTCTAACTAGACCAAGCTAAGCAAGCCATCAAAACCTAAGAGCGGTGCTGCAGAATACCTGTAAGAACTTATTACCTCGAACACATACAAAGAATTAATCATATCCTTTCCATACCGATTCGGTCTACTATAAAGCTACTCCATCCATCTAAATTTCCTTCTGATTCATCTCCAACTTGATATTTCCCCTTGCTGTAGCACCACAATTCCTCAACCCAGGCTTACCACACGAGACCCAAGCATAAGACCACACTGTCTAAGACCCATAAGCCACCGAATACTCTCTCAGATATTCCCAAAAACACCACATTCCAGAATACTTTACTCTGAAGAACTTCCTGTGAATCTAAATCCGTTACCTTTACTTTCCTAATATGGTACATAGAATCCCATAGTTAACATAAAAATACCACAAGTCTTGACCTCTTCCAATGAAACACAGTCTCTAACCACATACATAACCTTAAGATACCCGATTGTTCCCTGTAGAATCTTGAACACATTAGAACCATTCTCGAAAGTCATTCACTCTTTATTCAAACTACAACTTACCTGACCTAACGAACAGAACCACCCGTGCCTCATTGGCACTCCGACACCGCAAAATGAAATCCACATCCCAGTACAACCAAGCAACTTCCTGCTCTATGCACCGAGCATTCTTCACCAACAACCACTCAAGACATCCCGTGATTCTCTTTTCCCCATGAAGCATAATATAACCTTTGTTGAAATCTTCCTTTACTCGAGCCATGCTCGGTCTCAATTTCCGCAAACCATATCTGAGTCACTCGCACGCCTCAAAATGGAACCAACATAGCACCTAACCGTGCAATCAACTAATCGACACACTCCCCCACTTGGCTCGGAGCCATAGGTCCAGATACACTCAATAACTCATAACACTTTTACTCTATTGATGCCATAATACCATAGTGAGATTAAACTCAAATCATTTGTAAGCTTGTGAAAACACAAATCATCTAGTACTGTAAATCTTCTGCAATTCCCGCATTCATCCCCGCAACAGCTAAGCCCACTCTCTTAGGCAACCCGAAATTTCAAATTTCAACACGTACTTTTCACTTGCACATGAGATCTCCTAACATACACATAAGGATCACACCACTTTAGAACACTCTGTAGGAGATAACCCACCTGCTTTGCCTCAATATAACATTTCTGTATACCTTCCACCGTCATACACATTACACAGTTACTTAGTCTTCCTGAGTCTGAACTCATACCGCAACATGAAATTTACTTCACTCCCATCTAGGAGACATGAAAAGATTCTTCACGCGCCCATCACTCGAGGCTACACGTCCAGTCACACTAGAAATCAAGCGCTTATTAGTTCATCTATCATCCAGCAGGCTTCCCTCGTCACTTCCAAGTTACATAAATACATCTCGCAGTACTAATATACTCATCACGTGGCTATCCAGCCGTCACTTCCACTAATAGGGACAATACCGAACGTATAAGTTCAAAACACTTATTTCCACAATCAGCACCTCGGTGCTCAAGCCATAGGCAAAGATCCGGCCTCAAGTCCTCCGGACTGGCCCAACATAAACACACAGAGATTACATCTCGCCCCTCAATCGGGGAATCACAAGCCATCAAGGCATATCTGATACTGAGCGCTCATGCGCGCATACGAACGCGTGGACGGAATTTCAAGAGTTTCTTTCCAAGCTGAATCAAGGACGCACAATAAGAATTCAAGAATGTGAAGTTTTCCTAAAGGTTTTGCAGCCTCTCGAGGATAAATACAGACGTCTCCGTACCGATCCGCGAGACTCTACTAAATCTGCTCATGACTCATGAGACCTAGTAACCTAGGCTCTGATACCAACTTGTCATGGCCCAAATCCCAACCCGGCCGTGATGGCGCCTCTCGTGAAGACAAGGCCAGCCAGACCAATACAGAACACCTCTTTTAAACAGTTATTTACCATTAAGCAATTATGAAGCATGATTTAATAACAATAAATTCGCGGAAGCATAGATAATAATAGAAGAACCATCCCGACACAGCCCAAACCGGGGTGTCACAAGTCATGAGCATCTATCAGAAAGTAAATCCACTACAGAGTCTAATATATACAAAACCGGAATAACGAACAAGGAAAAGAAAAATGGTGCTGCGAACGCTGGCAGTCACCTCTTTGACTCATATAACCCTGCCTCTGATCAGCCAAAACCCGCTACCGGGTGAATAGATACCTGCATCTGCATGCGAGGTGCAGGGAGTAAAGTGAGTACTCCAACTCAGTGAGTAATAAGAGTAAATAACAACTGAGCAGTAAGAAACCACGTAAAGCACACCATCACACTATATGGAAGCAGGGCAAAATCCTTTGAGAAAACAGTGAAGCGGTGAAATCTTTAAAAATATTTGGCTCAGTGTAAAACTCTTTGAAAATGATCTTTTCAACGGTTATGATAACAGTTAGTGCCGATAAGCACAAAAATCCACCCCTCGGGCACAAATACCATGGTATGACAGGTAAAAAGACAAGTAAATATGCAAATGAGCGCATAAAGGTTCGCCCCTCGGGCAATATCTCAAACAGTATCAGCCCCTCGAGCTCACTCTCATATCACTCTGCATAGTATCATATAGTAACCGCTGCGGCGCGCAGCCCTATCCACATCTCGCTGCGGCGTGTAGCCCGATCCATATCTCGCTGCGACGTGCAGCCCGATCCGTATGGGTACCCGCGCTCACTGTGGGGGTGTAGACTCCGGAGGGGCCCCTTACGGCCCAAGCGCTATATCATCATAAGGCCTGAAAGCCCTCTCATATCACACTCGAGGCCTGAAAGCCTCCTCACATAACACTCGAGGCCTGAAAGCCTCCTCACATATCACTCGAGGCCTGAAAGCCTCCTTACATAACACTCGAGGCCTGAAAGCCTCCTCACATATCACTCGAGGCCTGAAAGCCTCCTCACATCACGCTCAAGGCCTGAAAGCCTCACCCAGTCCAGAAACATTATAAGCCCCTCGGGCATCAATAAAATAATAGTTCTCAGCCCAAACAACAGTGAAATATCATTAAAATCTCAAAATTTAATTAAAGCGATTGAGTTTGCAAAACAGTATAATTGTTAGGACTGAGTTCAAATAACGTATCAAAATAGTGAGAAAACAGTGATAACAATCCCCGAAGGGTTCATATAATCGGCATTAAGCCCAAAGCATGGCAATAAGCCCAAGTCATGATGATAAACAAAACAGCTCAGTCAAATACGTGGTAAAATATCAAACGGGACGGACCAAGTCATAATCCCCAGTAGTAAACAACCCTGCGCTCGCCATTAAGCGCGTGTTTCACCTCAACATAGCACTACGTTGTGCAAATCCGGGGTTTCAAACCCTCAAGATATCATTTACAATCATTACTCACCTCGAACCGGCAAAATCTCTAGCTCGCGACGCCTTTGCCCCTCAATTCGGCCTCCACGCGCGTCGAATCTATCCAAAACCAGAATGAATACGTCACAATATGCCAATGGAACAATACCCAATCGAAAACAATCGAAAAATATAGAAATTCACGAAATTTGGAAAACCCGAGCCCCGGGCCCACTCTCGAAAAATCAGAAAACTAACATCATCGGATTCCTTATCTTGCCACGAGTCTATACATACCAAAAACTCTCAATTCAGACCACAATTGGCCCCTCAAATTCCAATTTAAAATCTTAAAATCCCAAGCCCTAGTTTCCTTCAATTTAGCTAAATTCTCAAGAAAGGATAATTCCACAATATAATCGTGTTTTTAACTCATAAAACTTACCTCCAGTCAATCTCCTTCGAATCCCTCTTCAAATGCTCCCAAGTAGCTCCCAAAATGCTCAAAAATAGTGGAAAATGGCTTTGGGTTCGCGGATGAAATGTTATTTTAAGCCCTTCTGCCCAGACCTCATTTCCGCTTCTGCGATACTTTTACCGCTTCTGCGGTCACTGCTTCTGCGGTACTCTCCCGGTTCTGCGGAATTACACTCCTGCGCTCATGTCCGCTTCTGCAGTCCATATCCGCTTCTGCGGACGCCGCATATGCGGACAACCATCCGCTTCTGCGGAAGTCCTCCCAAGACCAAGAATTCGCACCTGTGTCTCCCTCACCGCATCTGCGGAGCCACTTCTGCGGCCCTTTCTCCGCAGATGCAAAAATGCCAGATATCAGCAAACCAGCTATCTCACAAATCCAAAATCCATCCCGATGGCCATCCGAAATCACCCCGAGGCCCCCGGGACCTCAACCGAAAGCACCAACACATCCTAAAATCTCGTTCAAACTTGTTCCAATCACCAAAACACCTCAAACAACACCAAAACCATTAATTCACATCGTATTCAAGCCTAAGTTTCCCAAAAACTTCCGAAACACGCATTTGATCAAAAACCTAACCAAACGACGTCCGAATGACCTGGAATTTTGCACACACATCACAAATCACATAATGAAGCTACAGCAACTCTCGGAATTCCATTCCAACTCTTGGATCAAAATCTCGCCTACCAACCGGAAATCGCCAAAAATACTAACTTCGCCAATTCAAGCCTAATTCTACACCGGACCTCCAAAACCAATTCCGATCACGCTCCTAAGTCATAAATCACCCAACAAAGCTAACCAAATCATAAAAACTCCGATCCGAGCTCATATATCTTGGTCAAACCTTTCAAATTCGAAGCTTTCAACTGAAACTGTTCTTTCAAATTCATTCCAAATTTTTCCTGAAAACCAAAACCAACAGTCTACATTAGTCATAATACATTACACGAGGCAAGTCATGCCCGGGAACTGGCGATCAAGGTGCAAAAGCTCAAAACGACCGGTCGGGTCGTTACACCCAATCATCCGCAACTGGGGGCAGGTCCATTCGTTCCATCTGAAACCTCGACATGAATTCCTTAAGCATTTCGTTATCCATTTATTTCACTTTGAAAAGGTCTAATTTTCTGGTCTCAACCTTGATAGCCCCGACATGTGCTTTTACGAAGACATCCTCAAGCATAACAAACGAATCAATGGAATTAGGGGGTGTGTTGTGATAATATATCATTGCTCCTTTAGACAGGGTTTCTCCAAACTTTTTCAGTAGAACTGACTCGATTTTGTCGTCCTCTAAGTCATTTCCCTTGATGCCACAGGTGTAGGAGGTCACGTGTTCATTTGGATCCGTAGTCCCATTGTACTTTGGAATCTTGGGCATACGGAACTTTTTTGGGATCGATTTTGGAGCTGCGCTCGGAGGGAAACGTTTTTGAACAAATTTATTGGAATCCACGCCTTTCAATATCGGGGGCGCTCCTGGGATTTGATCAACCCTGGAGTTATAGGTCTCCACTTTTTGTCGTTGGCTTCGATTTTCTTTTCTCCTGATTCCACCCACTTTATCAGTTCCTCAAGTATCTTTACTATCTGGGGGTTAGTTCCCGGTTCAACTTCACCCGGCCTTTCCATGGCCGGTTTGTTTCTGCGGGTATTTTCCCGGGATGGTTGGGGTTCAACTCTGCCGAGGGTGCGGCTTTTGTTCTACAACTGGGCTTTCGCTGCCTGTTGAGCCTGTAACATTTCGAAGATTACCCGCAAATTGATCCCATCACCTTCACTATCGTGTGTACTCCGCGCTATCGATCGGGCCCCGCGAATGCTATTTTCGCGGTCGTTAGGCATTTTCTTCGACAGCCATATGTGAGTTTGCATCGATCGGGCCCGTGGCTAAAACTCTGTTGGGGTCAACAGGAGGCACCTCGTTGCTAGGCTGTAACGACCCGACCAATCGTTTTGAGAATTTAAGATCCGTTCAGCGGCATAAGGTCTTGAGCAGCTTCACATTATGTGTTATGACTTGCGTGCGTGGGTGGTCGAGTTCACTTACCGGATGATTCGGACTCAAATTGGAAGAAAGATTCTAGTTTTGGAAGCTTAGGCGGTGAGAGTCGGCCGGGATTTTGACTTTGTGTGAACGGCTTCGAAGTGGTTTTGGATGAATTCAACAGCTTCGTATGTTGATGTGGGACTTGGCGTGCATCCGGATTTGGATTTGGAGGTCCGTAGAGTAATTTGAAGCATTTCGGCGAAAGTTGGAAAAATTGAAGTTGTGGAAGGTTGAGTGGTTTGACAAAGAGTTGACTTTGGTGATATCGGGGTTGGATTTCAATTTTGGAAGTTGGAGTAGGTCCGTGATGTTGTATATGACTTGTGTGCAAAATTTGGGGTCAATCGGACGTGGTTTGATAGGTTTCGGAATCGGTTGTAGAAATTTGAAGTTTCAAGCTCATTAAGTTTGGATTGGATGACGATTCATATTTTTAGCGTTGTTTGATGTGATTTGAGGGCTCCACTAAGTTTGTATGGTATTTTAGGACTAGTTGGTATGTTTGATTGAGGTCCCGGGGGCCTCGGGTGTGTTTTGGGGTGAGTGAGCGAGTCCAAGCATTTCAGCACTCTGATATTGTTCTGGAACGTTGGAAGTGCGGACCACACAATTCCATGTGCTAAGGCACATTTTTGAGTGTTGTAGCAGATGAAAAAGTGCTGCACCAGACGAAATAGTGTGGACCGTAGAGGAAATGTGCGGCCGCAGAGGACCGCACAATTTTGTCTGCGGCCAGACTTCTGGTGGTTCCGCAGGTTCACTGGTCCGAATGCGGAAGCTTATATCTTTTGATCTACAAGGAATTTGGAGATGATTCAAAAACAAAAGTTGTAGCCCTTCGTGTCTAATCTCCATATAGGTAAAAGAAATCATCATTTAGACATTTGTAGAGAAAGTTATGGTCAAACTACTGAAGCCTGGTATGCACAAGTTGCAAAAGTGCAGCCGCACAATTTTTAACTGCGGCCGCAGAAGCTAGGATGTGCGACCACACTTGGAATTGTGCGTCCACACATTGAGAGGTCAGATTGGGTACTATACAACCGAGGTTTAGGGTATTATTTCATTTTTGGACTTTGGGAGCTCGTTTTGAGACGATTTTTCGTGTGGTTTTCAAGAAATTCATCGGGGTAAGTGATTCTAACTCGAATTTGGTTAATATACATGAATATATCAGTAATTTAATCATTTAATTAGTACTTTGAGATAGAAATTTGACAAAAATTGTAGAAACTTCATAAACTATAAATTGGGGATTTGAAGGTCGAGTTGTGATCGGAATTGGCTAATTTTTGTATGGTTGGACTCCTGGTTGAATGAGTATTAGGATTTTGTGACTTTTATCCGATTCCGATATGCGGGCCCGGGGTGCGACTTTTGTGTTGACTTTTGACTTTTGACTTAAAGCTTAGTATTTTCTTATGGAATTGATTCCTTTATCTCGTGTTGATTGTATCAAATTGTTTGTGGCTAGATTTTAGACATTCAAAGTCGGAAAATCATGGAAGAAGTATTCTCACTGATTGATTGAGCTTGGTTCTAGTTAAGTATCTTGCCTAACATTGTGTGGGGGAACTACCCCTTAGGATTTGAGTCTCCTATGCTAATTGTAGTCCGTGTACGCGAGGTGACAAGTTCGTGCCCGGACTTATTTGTAGAAAGTTGGCATTTTAGGGTTCTTAGGTCCTTATATTCACTGAATATGAAGTTGTTGATTGATATGATTGAGTTTCCTGTTTACTAGTTTCACCTCTACATGCTTTAATTGGAATTAATTGCTTTATGATTCACTCTTAGTGTCTATTTGACTCTTATTTGACTTAACTGAAGATTTTTGTCTCTTCTATTGTCATGCTATCTTTTCATAACTGCTTATCTTTATCTGAAATTATTATTATTATCTCATTCTGTAATTGTTTAGTCTTAATTGAGGTTATCATTTTCCTTCCACTGCTTATCCTTAATTGAATTTATTGTATCTTCTTCGTAATTGGCCAACCTTTAAAGAAGTTTAGATATCCTATATCTTAGTTGACAGGTCCTTATTTTGGAATTATTTGACTCATGTTAGCTCCCTTGTTGTTGAAGTGCATATTGTGGGATCGTTGTTACATATTATTTTTTCCCTTATTTAGCTGTTCTTATTACGCCTAGTATTCTCTGTTGTGTTTATTCCTTGTGAAGTAGATTTACCGTTTCTTTGTGATCGAAAGTTCTTGAGTGGATTTACTTATCTTACTCTTGTATTTATTGTCATTGTTGCTGTTGTACTTGTTATTGTGATGCGCGAGGTTTCTGCCGTGCAATTGTCATTGCGATGCACGAGGTTTCTGCTGTGCGGTTGTTGTTATTGTGATGCACGAGGTTTCTGCCGTGCTAGTGTTATTAGGTTGCACGAGGTTTCTACCGTGCTATTGTTACTATTGATATTTGCACGTGTGGCGTGATAAGGCGGGATATATATATATATATATATATGTGTGGGTTGCGCATGTGGCGAGACAAGGTGGGAACATTATATTGCACGTGTTGCGAGACAAGGCGGGCACTTACTTTATTATTGCACACGTGGTGAGACAAGGTGTGCTATATCGGGGATTGATTTGTGATGACTTATGATGGCTTGGGGGCATTCTTGTTGTTGATATTTGTGTAGTGATGCACTTACCTGTGTGAGTTCTATTTTTGTGGAAATTGTGGGAAAACATTCTACGTGTTGTCCGTTTCTTTTTCTCTACTTACTAGCTCGCATGATCTATGTTAGAATACTTGCACAGGCATACATGTAGTTAAACACTCCTATCAGTTAAGAGGATGGATCTTGATATTGTTGAGTATTCATGCACACCTTTGTTACTTGCCTTCTATGTGAGAATGACTCTCTTGGTATGTGAGTCGCCAGTGTGGTTATAAATTTGTAATGAGGGCACAGGATGCCAAGTGGTTAGAGTTCCGGAATTTGGACCCGTGAATTGTGAATACTCTGAGGTTCGGTACCTCGTGATGGTTATTGGCTAAAACCTGGTGTGAATACGAACGTTTTTGTTAAGTTATTACTTGAATGTCCTTTTATCTGTGATCACCGAATTTAAACTGTGTTTCGCTCATCCTACTATGTTATTATTATGATGTTTCGCTGTTAGTTGTTGCTTTCCTTTTTCTTACCGCAATTACCGTATCATTTTGTCATTATGCGTAGTCTTTATATGGATATTGTACTCTGTTGTTATATACTTATACTTGTCAGGTTATTTAGTCCAGTAGGTGTCTTGATTGTTCCTCGTCACTACTCCTCCGAGGTTAGTCTTAATACTTACTGGGTACCGCTATGATGTACTCATACTACACTTCTGCATAATTTTTGTGTAGATCCAGGTATTTGATCGTTAGTAGCTATACAGATCGTTGCTGTGGAGACTCAAGGTAAACCTGCTACTGCATTCGCAAGCTTCGGAGTCACCTTCTTATTTTGTATTTACACTGTTCACTCTTATTTCGAGACAATTGTATTTTAGAGGTTTTCTAGCAAACTCTGTAGAGCTTATGACTTGTACTACCGGTGTTGGGGTTGTAAATTTTAAAGAGATTTCTATTTCAAATTGTTAGATGTTATTTAAATATTGTTGTTGTTTCATTTAACGTAAGGCTTACCTAGTCCCTAAGACTAGGTGCCATCACGATACCCAACGGAGGAAAATTTGGGTCGCGACATGGGCACTACATTGTTGTTCTCGCCATGGTGGCCAGACTCAACATCAACGTTCAAATGAGCAGATTGAGAGTTTGATATTTTTAATTTGACCTGAAATTGAAATCTCAAAGAACAAGTGTAAATAGAGTGCATTATGGAAATTTGTATCAAATTATCGCTATTATCCCTAGCCCCATGGTGGCCGCCAAACTGTTTACCCTTAAAAATGGATAACAATTTAATTTATATGTGATTTTAAGGATATTGGAATTAATTCAACACAAATGATTAATGACGTTAGATTAAGCAAATGAAAGATGGAAAGATGGCCAAACCAATGATAAGGGTGATTCTGAGCTCAGTTGATAGTTCGATGAGGAACCTGCCCTCGATTCCGAGCTTGCACTTACGAAGAACTTAAGAACAAAAATAAAAACTTTGAACAACAAAGAGAATTGAAATAAATTATCTTGATATGCGTGTTATAATGTTTCCTATGAACAATAAGCTTTCCCCTTTATATAGTAGGGGAGTTTTACCCTATGTACAATTCTAAAAAAGGTAAAAATCTTTTGTTCGCTAATCACCGATTTTCTGCCGATACGGGCCGAGATTAACGCCGTGATATCCGGTACGACACGGACATCACGGTCCTTTGTTAGTCATGTGCAGCCGTTTGGTAATGCTCACCGAAGTGTTGATCCTCGAACCGGACCCGGAGGACATGACCTCGCTATTCCGAGGGCAGGTGTTTTGCTCGATCCCGACACAAGAGGCTCCTAGCTCTGACTTCGATTCAATACGGCCCGATTTTACCCGTATACACTCAATCTAATTTCTAGTTCTCCTAACTTTTTTAATAAACCAAATAAGAAGTGTGGTGGTGGGATTTAGTGGCTTCCAATTTGAGGAGATCAAATTGGGTTGATGTTACCGGCTGTGACCGGTCAGTAATGTTGGTTGAACCGAAATGGTGGGCACGCAAGTCTATGTGAGTTGGAGATATTGGAAATGAGTTAAACTGGAAAATTGTCTTACTTTAAGATATTAATGATACTGTTCGTTGGAAAACCACTAGTCCACTACTACAGGAAAAATAAATAAATAAAATTAAGAAACTCGCCTCATTTTAGTTAAACAGGAAGATTATGATTTCTGTTGGTGCATTGTTCGACAAGAACATCACACTTTTTCAACAATTTAGAAAGTAATTCTGTAATATATATATATATATATATATATATATATATATATATATATATATATATAAAAGGAACCTTGACTATAGAGTTATGACGGATAAAGGGTTACTCAATGGAAAGAATTATTCGAATTCAACACGTACACAAAAATGATGTAAATTTATTTGTAGATATCGAAATCTTAATGGCGAGTTAAATCCTAAATTCAAGATGCTAGAAGACCTCTTGAAATTCTAGGAGTCTGTCAGTGTTACTTGGAGGCTACTCTACCAAAACCCAGAATTGGAGGCTACTCTATCCTAACCCTAGGTCATTCCTATAAAAATGGTTACGTATTCTCTTAAAGGGATCTCGAAAATGGAGATCGTCTCAAAAACTCCATAAATTCTTGGCATATTCACAAAGGGATCAAGACATAAAATAATATCTTGATCAGTAGATGTTCTTCTTGATAATCAAATACTTCAAGAAGAATATCCATACAATGATCGACTTTCATGGAGATCAAATAATCCAGAGAGGTCCGTATCATCCTACATTCGAGAAATGCACGGCTTCAGCTCTCGAATCACGGAGATAATGAGGAAAGAAGAATCAAGGGAGAAAGAGAATTGTACTCACAATTGATTAGTAAAAATATTTTTCTCTTATTTTATGATTGCGGTTATTTTTCGTATGTCGAAAATTCGTTGCAAACATTACTATAATTAATAAAATTGATATGTTATGCGACATGCTATGAGTTACAATTCAAATACCTTTAGTTGCTTGTATAAAATTGTGAAACTGCCTACTTACCCACAACTTTACAAAAGAAAAAGTTCATTCTTGAGTTAGTTTCGGATAATTTATTCGTCTGGAATTGGTTTGGAACCAAGGATCTCTTGTCAACTTAAAATTTAAAAAGCAATCATATGCTATTGAGCTACAAAATTACGCATTCACTAATAATGAACTTTTGGTGAATGCATAGAAACACCGTTTGTTTTTAGAGAAAATATTTACCTGTATGGACTCACAGAACTAGTCTATCTCTATCATGGGCTTTACAAAATCTTGGCTCTGTTATAATGTGCTGCTATCTTTTTCAAATTTTTTGCGTTTATTCCGCTACAGTAGATGAATATTAGCACATGTTTGGATTGTTATTTCATAATATATCGTATTATATTGTACTGCATTATATTGTATTGTTTGATTAATGCAACGTTTGAAATAGACTGTATCATTTGTCGTCGTTTCATGATATCATGCAGCAACAATATAAAGAATAAACTGCAACGTTGCTAGGAAAAAATAGGATACAGAGTAGAATTATTATATAAAAAAGTTGGGTAAACGATAAAATATGATTTTAATACTAAGAAAGGGCAAGATGAGTGAAAAAAAGCAAGGAAACGACGTCACCACACCAAATTCGTTGTTCCATAAAGTGAGACGTTCTATCATTATGAAACGATGAATTTTACGATATGATGCAATAAAATTTAAATAACAATCAAAACAAATATTTTATTTAAAGTAACAATACGATATAATACAGTAGGTAACAACAATTAAAATGTACCATTTTAAAAACAAATTGGCAACCCGTCAGCCAACAAGTCAATTTTGCAACCGGTGACAAAAAATAATTTTGTCAGTGACAGCGGTTACAAACACAGCCTTTTCCTTTCGTTTTTTCTTGTTTTGTCTTCAAAACAGAATGAAAATAAAATTTTATACATTTAATATATAAACATCTACATAATCTATATAATCTTTTGAAGAAAATATCATATAGACTTATTTGAAACTTCAATTTGAAACATGAAATTTTTTATGTAGTTATTTTTGAATGGGTGTGGTTGGAATGCATTTGACACACCTAGAGAATGAAGTTACTAAATTTTTGAACTGGTTTGGAGTCAAATTCAGAGAAAATCGAGCTTAAAAACATCTCTACTTTTGGACTCAAGCGAGTAAATAGATAAAAAAAAAAAAAAAAATTAGGTACCATTTTATATATAGCGCGATTATTCACCCCGGTATACCTTAATGGCACGTTTGTCCGTTAAGGTATAGCATAGTAAATAACCGTGCTATATTTGAACTAAAAATGGGAGTGAGGTATAGCGTGCATATAGAAGGTGCTATATTATAGCGCCTTCTCTATGCGCGCTATACCTATATAAAAAATTGTACCATCTCCTTCCCCCACCAGACGTGAACCAGCAGATCCCCAAAAATAAAAAATCGGTCCCCCCTCCATTTTTAAAGAAAAAAACTTAGTGGAGCCCACCCGTCCCACAAAAAGTGTATCTTCTCCGTGTTGTAGCAAGCTAACACCGGATCTAAGGCGTTATCGCATAGTGGTTTGCTCGTTTCGGCCCCCAGATCATCAAATCTTCACCTTTCAAAAAATTTGAAATCGAGATATTCCGACTTGCTTTTTGGTAAAACTCGTGTATAAAAAATGCGTATTAGTTATTTTTTACTTTGGTCTATATTTATCCGTAGTTATTGAAATTAATCATTTAATTATCTGTTAACCTTAAAAATATCTGAAAAAAGAAGAAGATGATAGTTCAAACACAAACTCTCTCGAATTTTAGTCAACAAATGTAAGAAAATAACACAAAAAAATAACAATATTTGTCAAACTAAGTCTTTTACCCAAAAATAGGTGAGGAAGAAACAAGCATATAAAATAATAAACCGACATATAAAAGAAAAAAACATATAGAATAATAAACTAACATATAAAATAAGAAACCAACATATAAAATAATGAAGTAACATATAAAACAAGAAACAAACATATAAAATAATAGACTAACATATAAAATAAGAAACTAATATATAAAATTATGAACTAACATATAAAATAATAAACTAACATATAAAATAAGAAACAAACATATAAAATAATAATATAGAAAATGTATCAACCTAAATAATAATATAGCAAAAATATCGATTAAATATTAATATAAAAGATATTGCAATATATTTAAAGATGTTAAACAATTAAATAAAAATATAATTTAATTAATATTGTTCAATTTGTAGACATCGTATGGAGGTTCCCCTTGTGCATCCTGGACTTGCATCTTTAGAGTTACTGTTGCTACAAGGCAACCATAGGTCTTCATACATCTGGGATGGGCAGTGTCTGTCCCAGACATTCCGCCCCAGACGTATAGACGATATGTGGGAGTTCATTAGGGACCACCCACTCCATCCCCGTATAGTTAGACTCCTTCATGATACGGGTTTCTACATGATCATAGAGATCGGCCGGTTGCAGTTCGACTGGGCGTTGATCATGGCTATGATAGAGTGGTGGCGACCGAAGACGTACACGTTTCATCTACCCATCAGCGAGGCCACAATCACGCTTGGGGACGTGAAGGTTCTTTTCGGGCTGCCGGTTGATGGATTACATGTAGCTTACATGCATGCTCTTAGAGACTATAAGGGAGTGGATTACCTGCATATGTTGCAGCGCCTTATCGGTTTCCAGCCAGCGCAGCCGGCTGCATTGAGTGGGGCTAGACGATTGCAACTGATGCCCGTTCGGCAGCATCTGGCGGTGAGGAATGCGAAGATTACAGATGATTCATCGCCGGAGGATATCGAACGACACACGAGATTGTTGTTGTTGCTGATGTTTGGAGGTGTATTGTTCCCGAACACTTCGGGAAACCTAGTCAGTTTGAGATTTCTACATCATCTGGAGCGGCTAGATGATTTACCTGGTTATAGCTAGGGTGCAGCTGTTCTAGGTTACCTGTATAGACATATGTGTTGGACGTGCATGGGCACCCAGAGAGACGTTGCCGGATTTTTACCGCTGCTGAAGGTGAAAACATAATCAATTCTTTTCATGATTATAACATATATAGTTAAAAATTACCTTAACTTTTGCGTCCCCAATCGATATTAGGTTTGGGCCTGGGAGCATTCCTGTAGTTCCAGCCACCTCTACCACCGATCGCTTCGGATGCACCACCACCACCGTTTCTCCCTTTAGCTTGGAAGTGGGTTGATAGACAAGGCTACGTACGCGAGGTTGAGGCTCGATATCATCTCCCCTATTGCAGGGATTTGTTGGATTTACTTGAGGGCGTGCAGGTACATATATACTTAAGTTTACTTGGCATGGTTTTATATGTGTTGCGTTTACTCACGATTGTTGTGTTTAATAAATAGTTCGTATGGAGGCCATAAAGTGACATGTTGATAGCTGGTTTGCTCGATTATTGCTCCCGCGGTCGAGTTATGTGGAGCTCTTCTGTCCCGCTGATATGTCTCGATATAGTCGAGCATCATACCACCGAGCGAGCCCTTCTCCAGTTTGGTCGACCGCAGCTTGTACCTATTCCGCCACTTGGCTTAGGACACATTATCAGCGGGATAATCATAGTAGGGTTGACCAAGAATACTTGGCCTAGCAAGAGGCCCAAATTGAGATTTGGGACTAAAGTTATGACCTGATTCCGGCACCCCCTCCAGCTGAGCGTATGGAAGGCGAGCATGAGTATATAGGTTGGTATCGCAGCGTTACCCGACTTCTCGTCGGAAATCCCATTTATCGCGCTGGTGGTCGGTACATTCCATACGCCGAGAGGCATGAGCTACTAGTATGTTATTTGTTACATTATCCTTATGTAATTAATATTTTACATGTTATGCAGGTTATTGGCTTACATCAGTTCTACCAGTTTGTGGCGACCCAACCCGTCGTCTCATGTATTACAACCCTGTTTCCCCCATTTATTGCTCTTTCATGTTTTATTATCAGCAACGGGTGAGTTAGAGTTGAATTGAATTGGTTTGGATAGGAAATGAGACACTTAGTCCCTTTAAGGAAGGTTTGGGTTGGAAAAGTCAACCGAATGTTGACTTATTAGTTAGAGGGCTCGGATGTGAATTCCGGTGATTCGGTTAGCTTCGGGAGGTGATTTGTGACTTAGGAGTGCGATCGGAAGTGATTTTGGAGGTCCGGAGTGGAATTAGGCTTGAATTGGCAAAGTTGGCATTTTGGCGAATTCCGGTGGATAGGTGAGATTTTGATCCGAGGGTCGGAATGGAATTCTGACAGTTGCAGTAGCTCCGTTAGGTGATTTTGGATATGTGCAAAATTTCAGGCCATTCGGAGGTGTTGTGGTCGAGTTTCTGATCGAATGCGTAATTCGGAAGTTTTTAAGAAACTTAGGCTTGAATTCGATGTGATTTGATGCTTTTAGCGTTGTTTGATGTGTTTTAAGGATGAGAACAAGTTTGAATGAGGTTTTAGGATGTATTGGCATTTTTGGTTGAGGTCCGGGGGGCCTCGGGGTGAATACGGGTGGTTGAACGAGAGGTTTTGAGGTGTGTTGCAGGTCTGTTGCTGCTGTCATCTGGTATTTCCGCTTCTGCGGAAATGGACCGCAGAAGCGGTTCCGCAGAAGCGGTTCCGCAGAAGCGGCCAGGTGTGGGTTAGGGTAGTTCCGCAAAAGCGGAAGTTGGTCGCTTCAGCGGGTCCGCATAAGCGGACATTGTACCGCAGAAGCGGTTTTGAGGGAACCGCAGAAGCGGAGTTCGAGTCGCATAAGCGAAGTCCGTGTTTTTAAGTGAAGAACGCATAAGCGGATTTTTGGCCGCAGAAGCGGTCCCGCATAAGCGGAAGCGGGACCGCATAAGCAAAAATCGCTATTGACAGAAGGGTTTAAAATATTATATTTCATCCGCGAACAAGAGGTAGTTTCCACCATTTTTAAGCGACTTGGAGAGCTTTGGGCGAGGATTTTCGAGGGTTTTCACTGAGAATCAATTGGAGGTAAGTCTCTTGGCCTAATTATTCGAGTTCATGGTAGAAATTACATGTAAATTGTGGAAAATTCATCAAAAACGGGTCAAGTTAGGGCTTGGAAAGCTGTGATGTAAAAATTGATTTTGAAAGGGCATTTGAGCTCCGATTTTGGTAAATTTGGTATGTGTAGACTCGTGGCGAGACGAGGAATCCAGTGATGTAAATTTTGTAATTTTTCGAGAAGTAGGCCCGGGGCTCGGGTTTTGCCAACTTCGTGAATTTTGATATTTTTCGAGTCTTTTCGATTGGGTTATGTTTCTTTAGCCTATTGTAATGTATTCGTTGTGCTTTTCATCAGATTCGGCATGCGAAGAGGTTGATTCGAAAGGCAAAGGCATAGCGAGCTAGACTTGTGGCCGGCTTGAGGTGAGTAATAGATGTAGATGATGACCTGAGGGTTTGAAACCCCGGTATATCACATTGTGACGCTATATTGAGGTGAGACACGTACTCTATGACGAGTGCGGGGTCGATTGTGACTGGGGATTGTGACCTAGTCCGTTCCGATTGATGTTCGTACTGTGTTCTTGACTAGAAATTGTTTGGTAATCATCCTACTTGGATTTTATGAATTTGTTTGGGGCTTTGTGCCTATCATGTGCATCCTTCAGGGATCCTTATCACTGTTTCCATGATGCTTAGCATATTTCATGATATCAGTCCTGAGCTAGACACTGCCTCGAAATGATTAGTAAATAAATAAAGGTTTAAACACTTAGCTCTATAACTTCCTAATAATAGAAACTAAAAATGAACAGTTTGACTGTGCCCGAGTGGCTTGCATGCATATATATATCTGGACTGAGTGTGGATCGGGCTGCACGCCGCAGCGAATGCTACGATGATATTGCGCTTGGGCTGTAGGAGCTCCTCCGGAGTCTGAACCCCCACAGTGAGCGCGGGTACCCAAATGGATCGGGCTGCGCGCCGCAGTGGTCATGTGCATTGCATTGCATTCATGCATTTTATATCTTTTGGTCTTAATTGTCTTTGTTTGCGGTTGTTTCATCGTTTTATGTGCTAAATCGCTGATTATAGCTTTATATTGTAATATTTCGGAATTTCTTACTTTCAGCCATTATATATGTTTATTACTCACTGAGTTGGAAGTACTCACTTTACTCCCTGCACCATGTGTGCAGATTCAGGTGCTCCGGAGACTTAGTGGAGCTGTTTGCTGTTTTTCGTGAAGTTATTTTCAGGAGTTGTTGAGGTAGCTGCCTGACGTCCGCAGGACCCGACTCCTCCCCTTTATTTCATTTGTCTTTCCATATCCTAGACTTCTTTATTACTATGGATATATTACTCTGTTACATCTAGAGGCTCTAGACTCGTGACTCCAGATCTACTGGGGAATGTTGGGATATTCGTTATTATTTTCCATACTATTTTATTTAGTTTCGGATTGAAACCTTGGTATTTGCTATTTTAATCGTATTATTTGCTAACGGATTGCGTATTTGGGTTGAGAGTATTTAAATTGGTCGGGCTTGTCTGGCATTAGTTTTGGGCGCCATCACGACCGGGATTGGGGTCGTGACACAGTTGGGACATGAGATGCTGCAACAGACAGGCGAAGCGGCAGCTTTGCACGTGTATGGCTGCCGGGTTACTCATCTTGCTGCTGACACATTGAGACGTGCCCGAGATGATGAGCATTGAGGATACGAGGCTGCTTATGTGCTTTCCAAGGAGTACCATCATAGGCCACCAGTGGAGCCTAGACGTGGTAGACGTGGCAAGCATGGCAGACAGAGAGGAAGGGATGTCCCACGAGGTCGTGGTGGTCGGCTAGGACGAAGTCCCCAACAAGGGGAAGTTGAGGCACCCGTTGAGGATATTAGAGATGATCAGCCGGGTGAACACCCTGAGCCACACGATGCTCTTCATGATATACCATCATTCAGCCTTCAGCTGTCGCCAGGGACTTCGGAGGTGACCCCATCAGCTCCATTGTTGATCACGGGCACGACCATTATGCGACAGGAGTAGGATCAGTATTTTCCTGATCCCCAGAGCCATCAACGGTTAATGATGATCGTCCGATACGAGAGGTGCATAGTGGGCGACTATTGAGTTATGACTCATCACCGAGGGATGCTGAGGATCTTTCATTTACTCCAGTGCACCTTGATGTTCCGACAGAGCATGGTGGCGCTACTCAGGCGCAGGTTTGTTTGAATTACTATTATTTCTATTTGTTTTATCTCATTGATTAGTCTGCAATCAATATCTAAAGCGTTTTTATTTGTTTTAAAGACATCGTCATCGCCCGTCACGGATGCCACATTGTGCGCTACTGACATACCGGAGACGAATGATTTTATTCAGGAGCCCGCAAAGACCATGATATGAACAATAGAATTTTTTTTGATAACACGTACGTTAGTAATTTATATTTCATATACTAAAATATCTTATTATTCTGTAGGTTACTACTAGCCCGACGACCGCTTCTCCCGAGTCTTCCAGCTTTACCGACGATCATGCTGCAGTGCATCCTCCGATAAAGAGGCGACGTGATGAGGATGATCCTGATAGCGTAGCCGGTAATATGGAATGCGCCTCAGGGTAGCCAATGCTTTAAAGCATACAGGTCGTGGGACACATTGACATTTATTATTATTTGTATATATGAATTTAAAGAAATAATGCCAAAATTATTTATGTTTTACATAATTTGCGCATGTATTGTTATTTCTCGGGTTATTTATTAGTTTAACACTAGAACATTAAAAAAATGACATCTTAACATAAATTTAATTCGTTATCAATTAAAGAACCTACATGACACGTACAACATAAAAATAAAATACTACATGCAACGCATCAGTGTGTTTGTTTAGTCGCTATCGCCCATTATTCTGTGCTTCAACCACTTAAATATCTCTTCCAACCTATTTTTTTCTTCTTCTACCTCTTTTAGTTTCTCCTTCACTGCCGCATGTTGTTCTTGTAGTTTCACGATCTGGAGTTCGTATTCACCAGTCAGATTTCAAATGTTTAGCAAACATGATTTGTAGTATTCCTGATTAATGGGTTCATATTACTATTCTTCAAAACCACATTCATTTTTGTCCTGCCAATGGGAGAATAACAAACTATTAATTAACATCTTATATAAAAAGTATTAACAAACATTTTTCCAAGAATAATAACTTACAACTTGTGTACGCATCCAACATCTACGCCCCAGATTGCAATTTGACCAACATGGCTTCAAGATCGCACGCTTGCCACAGTAACACCTTGGTACGTAATTGCGTCCAAACATATCGTAATGATCAAAAATGAAAAAATAATGAAAAGTTTTTCTATTCGTTTTGTCACGACGCAAATAATAAGTAAAATGCGCGAGGTTTTTATAGGTTGCTAAGAGTGATTTTAGGTTACATAACCCATATTGGTGAGGTGATATGTTTCGCGTGAAAATGATTCTTTAGGGTACAAGTGCGTCCAGCTTTTTTAGGTCGACAACTTTTCAGATCGACATCTTTTTCAGGCTGACATGACATTACACATAGCGCATTTTGATGAGACACTATGTTCCGCTTGATAATGATTCTATCAGGTACAAGTATGTCCCGCTTTTTCAGGCCGACAGCTTTTTCAGATCGACAGCTTTTTCAGGTTGACATGACAAAACACTTAGCGTATATTGGTGAGGCGCTATGTTTCGCGTGACAATGATTCTATCGGGTACAAGTGACAGCTTTTTCAAATTGACAACTTTTTCAGCCCAACATGACAATATGACAATACACTTAACGCATATTGGTGATGCGCTACGTGTAATATAAAAGTTCGTGCAACTTAGTTCTTCTTAAGTTGAACCAAGAGATCAACCCTCAAATACCATTTGAAGAACCATTACAACATCCATTTCAGAAATGCCGCTAATATTTAATAAGTGGTTTAACAAGAAGCAAAAAGGTGAAGGTAGTTCAAAAGATCCTCATGGAACACGTCATAACACAATCGATCCCTACCTTGAAAAAAATATGCTAGGTTGCTATACAGATTTGGTTGATTACAAGTGGTATGGTGTTTTGTGTCCCTTGGAAAACAAGCCTATCAATATACACACTGATCTCAAAGTTGCAGGGCATATTATTGGGGGCGAAATGCATTCTACAAAGCCTGAAGGTATGCGAATTTGGGGTGAAAAACTACAATAGGTTCCCCTTTACTCGAAACGATGTGATTATGAAGTACTATGTCACTGGCATGGACTTGTTGTACCACAAGCACTGTCTGCAGCCTTCCAAACAAACACAGACAAAGATGAACCATAAGTGATCCGACATTTGATGAAGGAGATTCTAGAGATGGAAAAGGCACTAGCTGTTCATCATGCAATGGATAATCTTAACTTCCTAGGAGGAACGGAGGATCAGTACTGGGATTTATTAGAAAATAAAAAGCTGCATAGAACAATGATTATCCTGTTTTCCCAACAGTTGTCGAGTGGGAGAGACTACCTAAGTTTCTACCACAGACGTTGGTCATAGGAGTCCCATATTGTTGTAGAAATCAAGAAAGTGATCTTATTGATGATAGCGATGAAATACGTGAAATGTGTGTCAACTGGGGCCTAGATTACAATGCCTTCGGTTCGGACGGGTGCGTAGAAGATGCTGACGAAGAAGATGAAGACAGTGACAATGAAATAGTGCAGACAATAACGATAACGGCGAATGAAAATTGTTATTTATTTCTTGGGGTGTATGTTAAATTGTTACATTGAATATTTAATGCTAAATATCAATTAAATTTAACCCCATTGGAAACATAATTTTATTTCATAAATTTTGCAAAGTGAACATTTACAGACATTTAGTACAACAAAATTACTGCAATAAAACACTACGTTTATCCTTGATAATTGGGCACATTGGATGAACTGCCACCTGGAGCTGAATTACCACGGCTTCCCAAATCAGCTGAAGGACATTTACAGCGATCATGTCTTGTTTGGGAATATATGTCACATTTATGGGCATAAATGGTATCACCAACATCCATTTGGTTCCGTATACACGTTCTTTTTTGCACTTGCCGTTGACGCACATAATCCTTGTTATACACCACTTTAAATGGTTCCGGTGGCTAATAATGCTCAGTATTCACTGGCTGCAACTGTCCACTATAGGTGTTTAAGTATGCAGCAACACTATATTCTTTATCATAACTCGTTACCGCAAAACCTGTATGTTGAAAGCACTTCATGGCATGTGAGCATGGAAAGTGATAGATGGACCATTTTCCACAGGAGTATAACCTTTTGGCTTCATTAACATTGTGTGTATTATTCACTCGGTTGTGATTCAGACCAGTGCGAACTTCAAAAATATTTCGCTCAATACTGCAAAAATGAATGCCAATGTGCTCGTTTCCTGTATTTCTCAAATCGTTTCATTGGTTGTCTCATAAATTCAACACCCCTTTCCATCAATGACGATGAACATCTAGATCTTTCAACAAACCTCTCCGCCATCTGCTTGAATGACATCCGCACCATGGCAGTGACATCCAATCCACTTGTAGACTTTAATAACCCGTTGAAAGACTCTGACACATTTGTAGTCAGAATTACCCATATTCTACCACTATCCGCATGCAAAGTCCACTTGTCAAGCTCATGTCGCATCAACCAACGATAGGCTCTTTGGTCTTCCTGCCTGATCAATTTCATTCGCCTCCTGAATTTATACTCTTGGCGATCTGTTGCAGCCATCCGCATTAAATCATGCAAGTCCTTGTTCGAATAAGCCCTCTGGAAGTTGGCCTTCAAGTGCCTAACACAGTAACGGTGGTAGGCATACGGTTCCTTCCATGCACGCAAATTCTGTATAGAACTTAAAATACCGTCATGCCAATCAGATATTAGACAAATACCAGAACACTGTCTGACAACGTGCTCCTTCAAGTGGTTCAAAAACAATGTCCATGTCTCTTGGCTTTCATTGGCACAAATAGCAAATGCTAGGGGTATACTTCCATTAGCATCTACTGCAACGACGATCAACAACTTAATATCATACTTTCCATAGGCATGAGTGTCGTCTATGGATATTACGGCTGACAATGCACAAAACCATCAATGGCTGGTTTAAGTGCCCAGAACACATATCTGAATATGTGTTCTGGTATTCCCGGACTCCGCTCAAGATTCCATTCAACAATAGTCCCAGGGTTAAAGTATTGCAATGCGGTCATATACCTGGGTAGAGAGGCAAATGACTTATCCCAGTTACCATAAACAATTTCAAACGCACGTTTGCGCCCGAGAAATGTCTTTTTTTTGGTAATGGTACACCCATATACCTGGTGGACAGATGTTATACACTCTTTGATCTTGTACCTTATGGACGTTTCAATGTGTGGAATCAAGACAAGAGAAATTAAGTCAACATTCAAGTTGAAATGATTCTAACTGAATGTGTCCATTTCACAATTGTGGGTGCCAGTGTACTTACCCAGAACCCACATATTTGTTTTCAACTTTCTCGCAAGCAGCATCCAATTACAACCTTGAAACCATCTACAACAATAAACCTTGTATACTTCCGGAGATGACTCATGAACCATGATCTCACGACACTCTTTATATTGTACATTGGTACCACCCTGCTTAGGCGCACTTTATCAGCAAAAAGCATGCCATTTGACAACACCATTGCTCTATATTCATCCCATATTGCTATCCGAATTTCGTCAAGATCCATTGTGAGGGCATCCACATCCGGCATACTTGGCAACTGATCAAGGTAGGGAATCTCCCTTGAATGAAACAACACATGGGACTCGTACATTCTTGGTCTAACGGGAGGCAGAGCATGCTCCCTCGTCAAATTAGGTTCAGCATTCTCGTCCTCATCATCATCACCCTCCTCAGGGAAGGGTGTGTTATCTCTAGACTCATCAGCATTGTTGTCATAATCACTATCATCTTTCTGACTCTGCGTATCTGCCAGATCCCGATTAAATATATTGTCTTCGGGCAATTGAGTAAGGACAGGACCTTCAAGTTGCTCGTTTTTCACAGCTCAATCAATGAAATAATGAGTTTCTCAAATTCATCCAACCTTTACATACAAACTATATCACTTCACTTACAAATCATAATGTGTTGATATCCCATGGTGCACATTATCCTGTTGATGATGACTCCCGTATGGACCACCATGATCCAACAACTAAAACTAGGCATATTTCAACTGTCCATTGGTTCATAACTTATAAAATTCATATCTAGTCGGTACCCCCTGTGGAATGTATAAGCGTTAATACAAATTCAATACATAAAAATAAACATCGTAACACAAAAGAAAATTGAAGTTTTCCACTCGGCATGTGGATTATGTAAACTTGGGGAGAAATTATGTCCTCGATCCTTGTTCGCCTGTGGAGATAAGTTTAGATCTAGCCAAACTCTTTCACCCGGAACCTGTTCAGCTAAAACTGCTCCAAAATAACCACCCGATGATTGAGGGATATCTCTATTTTGCGGAACCTCATTATTCCGAACGTATTCAGCCTTGACGTATATTTCCAATATTTTTATCACAAGAAGTTCCAGGTGTTCATCCGGAGTCCTCAAAAAATCAGTCAGAGTTTCATCGTCTTCGATGTTAAAACTCAGCATAACAAGCAACCCTTTGCGGAGTAACAGAATACGGATATCTTCAGATTACTTTAATATTCACCGAACGCTTGCTCACACTCATTTTATTACATAACAATTATACAAATCTGTCGTACTCCATTGTAAGTGGCAACGCATGAAACTGTGGAGAACAACTATAGCATACTGAGTTATTCTCCACCATAACCTCACCCCTCCAATATAATGAAACTCTAATTTTTTGCTCTTCGGACATTATGACAAAATATAAAATAACTTAACTAACAAATATTTCGGAAGACCTGAAGGATTCTGATTGGATTTTTACCAAATTCTGAAACTCCTTAAATAAGGAAAAAAACAGTCCGGGGTGGGGGTGGAGGGGAGGGTACAATTATTTGATGTATAGCGCATGCATAATAAGCGCTATATATTTAGCGCTAATAATGCATGCGCTATACACATAAGAATTATTGGTGGGTCAGTTAACTGCAGATGAATTATTGGTAGGGCCACATTTTATATGTAGCGCGATTATTCACCGTGCTATACCTTAATAGACAAACGTGCTATTAAGGTATAGCGTGGTTATTCACCGCGCTATATATAAAATGGTGGTCAGCTTTTTTTTTCTAAACCTATTTGATCGCTCGAGTCCTAATAAACCACGCTTTGGTTCCGGGTAATCATGAAAATGCAAAAAAAAGAATTAGCTTTAGTGCAAGAAAATGACTAAAGCGGGCAATAAATAAGAGTTGGAATGTTTGAGCAAAAAGTCACCCGGATGACCAAGCAGTGCCAAATTTCTTGTTAACTATTACTCTCTCCGGTCCAAAATAAGTAATTTTTTGGATGTTTTCACACATATTAAGAAATTCACCTTTTAGCATTAATTAGCAATAGAATTGACCATATTAACCTTTACTATCTCACATAAACACTGCTAACATATATTCCAACACTATTTACTCCAAGGACAATGTAGGGAAAAAATAATTAATTCATTCTTGAAATCTGGAAAAATTACTTATTTTGGACTACAAGAAAAAGGCCAAAAATCACTTATTTTGGACCGGTGGGAGTAAAAATGACCAGAAGCCTCTCAATTGCGGGCTCAAAGGCTTTTATGCGCAAGCTCAAATTGAAGTTGAAAGGGAATCTTACGTAAATGTCCTAAATAAGTCTCAACTATCAATCTCTACTCATTAATTAAAGATTTAGCAAAATTAGTCAAACACATATAAAAATTGAAAACCCAAATAAATAAGGTTCTTTCTCTCCAAGAACCACATGCAAAGATCTCCTTCCATATTTTTAAGCGTGATTAGCAACATTAAATGCAAGACGGAAAGGAAATTTTATGGATGAGGTAGCAAATAAGGTGATGAAATACAAAAATATATATATATACAAGATTCCAAAAATCCAAGCGAAAAAGGACCTTTTTCAATGGGTTTGGTTGAGATTCATTGAAAACATATAGATGAGTCAATATACAAAATTTGAGGAAGATTGGAGGTGATTTGGACCGATTTGGTATCAAAATTCGTAGTAAAAATTGAGTTAAAAAAATTCTTCTACGACACATGTAACAAACATATATCAAGCATGTATTTCACATACAGGTACACATGGATATACATATGATACACGTTTGATACAAATATGATACGTATGTGATACACATACACATATCATATTTTTCATGTTCATCTTCTACTTCGAATTTTCAATTAAAACCACCTCAAAACTCCACTAAATCATCCCAAAAATGAGATTCAAGCTCCTTAAGATGTACCCAATCTATTCTAATAACACCCACTCAAAAGAAAGCAAGAATGATCTTTTTTGGCTACAAATAGTTATTGCCTAATATTGATAATATTTGGCTAATATTAGTAATATTTTATGAATTGACCAATTTTTGTAATAAGCTGCTTGTAAATGGCATAACTTGTATTTTTCCAAGTTGAAATGCTAGATTTATGGGTCACCATGAGCACAAACATAACTGGGCTTCAGTTGGATACTGATGAAATAAGTTACATATTTGGTCAGTCAATAAAAAGTTATTACATTAGCTAGCCGATATACAACAAATATATATTGATTATGAGCCCGTTTGTATTAGCTGATTGTAAATAGCTGATAAGCTTGTAGTGCTGAAAAGTTTTTTAAGTGCTGAAACTGGTTTTTAAAATAAGTTTGAATAGAAGTGCTGAAACTGATAATAAGCAGTTGATGTATTTGATTAAAAAGTGTTGATAAGCTATTCTTTTACTAAAATAACTAAAATACCCTTGAATTTATTTCAAAAGATTATAAATTAAAAAAAAATTGTAAAGAAAAGAATTAATAACGAATATGGAAATGAAGGAAAAGTCAAGAAATTTATTTTGGGAAAAGTATTTTTTGAATTAGAAAATATTATTAAGGATAAACTAGTAAAAGTGTTGGTCAAACTAAAAGCGCTTATAAGCTGAAAAACCATAAGTTGGGGGTGACCAGCTTATGACTTATGGTTGATTTTAGCTTATAAGCACTTCGCGTGTTTACCAAACGCGTAGATAAGCCAAAGGTGCTTATAAGCCAGTTTGACCAGCTTATAAATATAGCCAAATACCCTCTATGTATAAAATATATATTTTGATGGCTATTAGTTTTTAGAGTGGCTATCCTATGTAGTTTGTCCAATTCAGAGAGTTTGTCCATTATCCATAAAAAAAGGCTTCCACGATACTTATTTTAATTCCATATAAATAGCACGGGCTAGCCAGTTTTCGGACTGGTTATTCAAAAATAGCCAGCGTTTGTAAAGTCATTGAAAAATAGCCACTATGTTGCTGCAACGGGGACCGGTCCAGCATAATATACCGTTGATCGGTGCACCTGTGTATGAACTTCCAGCATATTATGCTGGAACTCCAACACGCGAAAAGTTCTAGCATAATATACTGGAGATTGGAGCACCTGTGTATGAACTTCCAGCATATTATACTGGACCGGTATATTATACTGGAACTCCAGTATATTATGCTAGAGTTCCAGTATACTTATGCTGGAACTCCATTATAATATGCTGGAGTTCCAGTATACTTATACTGGACCTCCAGTATAATATGTTGGAGTTCCAGTATACTTATGTTGGAACTCCAGTATAATATGCTGGAGTATTTTCCGAATTTTGAATAGTGTTTTCGTTCAAATTTATCTTTACATGAAAAGTGGCTAAACTTCGATTACTTTTGAATCTGTGGGTATTTTTGAATAACCACTGTAACTCTGACTATTTTTGAATTTCTCCCTTTACTTCCTTATCTGCTCTTAAATTGAGGGAAAAAAAAGATTGTATACAAATACTTTCTTTTCGCAATTAAAGAAATTTTATTAATTACCAAGTATATGTACAACGCAAGGGCAAAACGGAACTTGTTAAGCCACTCAGAATACTTATCATACGCAATATTTGATAATAGTTACAAGCTAAAATTATAAGAGCCCGTTTGGACATAAGATTTCTTTTAATTAATTTTTTTTTAAAACAATGTTTGGTTATGAAAATTATACATTTTTTTAAATCCAACTTGAAAATGCATTTTTGAATTGAAAATTGGAAAGTTGGTATTTTTTAGTTCTACAAATTTATCCTATATTTTGAAATTTATAAAAGGATCCCAATCAGTTATTAAACCTAGGTAACACCTACAACTACCCACCATCTGATTGAGTGGCCTTGGACTATATTTTGATATCCACTGTTGAGATTTACAATTTATACTTTTACATGAAGGAGCCACTACAACTTCTATTAGAGATTGTTCATACAATTAAACAATCAACATGTTTGATTGTTTGTTTCAAGTAGGATAATCAAGTCGGGATGATTTTGATACTTTTAAAAAATTGTGGGTTATAAATCATGTTTCATGATTTTGAAAAAAATACATTAAAATATGTTGCAAAAGTTATAACCAACACAACTTCATCTTCAAATCAAATTTTAATGAAAATCCAATCTGAAAAAAAAATCTAGGAATTTATGTCCATACGCCTACTAAGTCATTACATTTCGCAAAATTACACTACATATTTTATGGAAATTCTATATTAGTGAGAAAATTTAAACTCATAACGGAAAAAGATAAACAATAATACAAAGATAGATAAATAACCAAATATCATGGATTGAAAAGAGATGACCACTCATCCAGATGACTTCCCCCTCCGCAATTTCCCTCAATATTCAAAAGGTACCCAGCCACTTGAAAAGGTTTTTTTTTTTTTTTTTAAAGTAACTAAATTTCATGAGTTCATTAGATAATTTATTTTAAATATGATTCCTTCATTTTTATGCTACATCTCCAACCGCTAGAAGCAATTGTTGGAGTATTAGTTTAATTTAAATTGTTACACTGTCCTCCCCCTCCCCCCCTTTTTTTTTAGTTGCTGCCTAGCTAAGTTAATAAGCTCTGCTAATAGTAACTTGGAGTAGTACCTTTTTACTGTTACTCTCTCCTTTTTGCACTTTCAGCTTTTAAAAAGTTGGACCGTTTTTATTTCTCGACAAGAAAAAAATACAGGTGCTTTGCTTGATTATCTCAAAAATGCAAGTAGCAGTAAGACTTGAGATCGTAGTTGAACAGACAACACATTTAATTCGTTTGGTACGATGGATAAGTAAAAATAACTTTGGGATAAAAGTTTAATACCGTCTCATCCTTTTCTTGGTTACTAATCCTTGGATAATTAAGTTATATCAGGATTAAAAATAATACTGGGATAACTCATACTTGCCAGAGGGCGAAATAGTAATCCCAGGATAAGTTATCCAAGGATAAAACAGTAAAATTGACAATCTTAGGATTAATAAACCATACTAAACAATCAATAAAAACTAATACCAAAATAACTAATTCCAGCATAACTAATCCTAATATAACTAATCTCAACATATATATATATATATATATATATATATATATATATATATATATATATATATATATATATATATATATATATAAAATCAGTCTTGTCTTTGAAAACGATACAATTGAAAGAAAAAATAAAAATCAATGGGGTTGATCGAAGGGGATTTTGTTGACTTTTGGGGAAGTAATGAGCTATGTAATAGTCATGATCGAGGTTGACATTGTATAGGTTAACTTAACCATATCCTGTAACTATAATTAGTTGTTAATATTAGTAGTTTACTATAGTTAGTTGTTAATATTAGTAGTTTACTATAGTTAGTTGTTAATGAGGGATTAGTCGGTTATGTTTGGTATAATTGTAGAATGTACAGTATTTGTCATTTTCAGTATTCAGAAAATGAGATTCATTCTCCCATCTCTCGCTTCTCTCTCTCTACTCTGTTTTCTCTCTTTGTAAGAGAATTTCTCTTCAATCAAATCCACAAATTGACATGGTATCAGAGCTTGTAGACGATTGAATCCAGAGGTTTTCACTGAGAATTGTTGAAAACGAGAGATCGTCGTTCATTTCTCAAAATTTTCAGCCGGAATTATTAATTGCTCGCCGAAACCCTAAATAGCCATGGCCGGAGACGAAATTACAAATCAAACAGAGGAAGTCACTCAATCGACAATTGTGATAGATCACAATCATTCACTGTATTTATATCCATCGGACACACCATGTCACGATCCCAGTTCGCCCTCCGTGAACATGTCGTGATGGCACCTAGTCCCTATAACTAGGTAAGCCTAACAATGCGGAAGACAACATAACTTGCGGAATAATTAATTAAAACTGAACAACTAAAAGAAAAACTGTATATGAATGCCGCTCGGCATATACAACTCAATAATGCGGAAGTCTACAATATCACCCCAAAACCCGAAAACTCACGGGAACACAAGCTAACGGAAGGTAATACACTGCTCTAACTCCAGAATGTCTAAAACAATAGAACGAAAGGAAAAGCTAACTACTATAGCTAGAATAAGATAGAGACTCCTGGTCTACGGACGCGGCAGATGTACCTCGAAGTCTCTGCTAGATCTCTCCGCCTCGAGGATGATACGCCTGGGAAGAGCTACCTGGATCTGCACATAAAAAACATGCACAGAAAGGGCATGAGTACACCACATCGGTACTCAGTAAGTGCCAAGCCTAACCTCGGTTGGGTAGTGACGAGGAAGGTCAGGGCCCTACTGAGATAAATATATATATACATAATGAATGACAGGACAATAAGCAGTAAAACTGAGAATCGATAATAAGGATCTACACAGTATAATAATAGTGCAATAACGGAAACAGAGATAAAAGCAACTGCAAGGAAATACCCCCTCACAGCAAGATAATTAATCGGGATCTCTTGGTATCCTCATTATACACTCTAGGGATCTCTTGGTATCCCGAGGATCTCTTGGTATCCTCAATACATATGCCAGGGATCTCTTGGTATCCCGAGGATCTCTTGGTATTCTCAATACACGTGCCAGGGATCTCTTGGTATCCCGCACCTCAATCCAGACCATAATTACGCACAGGGGATCTCCCGGGATGCCTTCCCGTAGTCCCAATTTAAAGCACACAACAACCGCTCAAGGACATCAAAATAAAAACTAAGTCCGTAATGAGTAAACAGTAAAATTCTAGCCTAACATGCTTCACATAATGCAACTAAGGAAGTTTAAGCAAATAGGCAATTAATTCAACTAGTCATGCTCTTCTAAACTAACACAGGATATATTTTGCATGTAGAATAAAACCAGTAAGGAAGGAACTCAGTTTTAGTACTTAAGGTAAAACCGGATTTTTCAACAATTAGCCCAAGTACGCGCTCGTCACCTCACGTACAAGGCATTCAATTACCAAGTATCATATCCTAAGGGGAGAAGGTCCCCCACACAAGGTTAGACAAGCCACTTACCTCGAACCGGCACAAAAATCAACTAGAAACCACGTCTTTGCCACGAGTATCCGACTCCAAATAGCCCAGATCTATTCAATTCAATTACATATTCGTAAATAACATTCAAGCAACTGATTCTACTATTAAATTCAAAGCTAAGGCGTGAAATTAGGTAAAATGACCAAAACGCCCCTCAGGCCAACGTCTCGGAACCGGATAATTTTTACATTTTCTGAACCCTCGCACTTTCATGAGTCTAACCATATAAAAATCTCCCAAATCGGAGGTCAAATACCCACTCAAAACTCAATAGTTTGGTCTATGAAGTTTTCCCCATTTTTCATTCAAAAATCCAAAATTAAGGATAAATTCGTGATTAGATTAGTGGGTTTTAAGCATAAGGGAGTAGAGAATCGTTACCCAATCGTTTCCCCTGAAAAACCCTCGAAATCTCCCTCAAATCCGAGCTCCCAAGCTTGAGTTTTGGTAAAAATGGCTAAACCCTCATTTTGAAATGTTTATATCTGCCTAGTGATTTAATGAATCGCGAACGCGGAAGAAGTCACGCGTTCGCGAAGAAGGAATTTGAAGGCTGCAAATTTGTGCTTCGCGAACGCAGAAGCAGGCTCGCGAACGCGAAGGAGGGAAGTATGGTGGCCCAGGATTTACTCTTCGCGAACGCGTGGACGGTACGCGAACGCGAAGGGTGGACTTTGCAAGTTACGCGAACGCGATGGGTAGTATACGAACGCGAAGGAGGAAATAACAGGGCTTCGCGAACGCGGGTCACTGAACGCGAACACAATGAAGGAATTTGTCCTCCTCCCAGATTACTCTACGCGAACATGTGGAGGAGGACGCGAACGCGAAGAAGAAAAGGTCTGCAACTGCTGGGATCAGTTTTTCTGCAATTTTAACAACACAAAAATGCCCCGTTGAGCATCCGAAACACACCCGAGGCCCCCGGGACCTCAACCAAACCTAAGGACACATCCCATAACATCATTCAAACTTGTACCAATCCTTAAACCACCTAAAACAACGTCGGAAACTCGAATTAATCAATGATTTAAGCCTAAGAACTTCAAATTCTATCAAAACACGCTTTCGATCAAAAACCTAACCAAACCTCGTCTGAATGACCTGAAATTTTACACACACAACCCAAATGACATGACGGAGCTACTTCTGGAATTCCATTCCGAACCTCGGATCAAAATCTCACTATCGAACCGGAAACATCAAAAATTCAAACTTCGGCATTTCAAGCCTAAATTAGCTACGGACCTCCAAAACACATTCCGAACACGCTCCCAACCCCGAAATCACCTAACGAAGCTAACGGAACCATCGAATTTCCGTTTTGAGGCCGTCTTCACATTGTTCTGACAATGGACCATTTTCCAACACTTAAGCTCTCCTTTAGGGACTATGTATCCCAAAACTCTCCGAAACTCAAAACCGAACGTCCCGGCAAATCAAAATAGCAGAAATAAACTTGGGGAAAGCAGTTAATAGAGGATCGGGGCGTAAATTCCAAAAACGACCGGCCGGGTCGTTACATCCTCCCACACTTTAACATTCGTTCGTCCTCGAACGAGCATAGAGAACATAACTGAAGTAGTGAAAAGATGAGGGTACTGGATGTGCATATCCTGCTCGTTCTCCTAGGTCGCCTCCTCGACCGGCTGACTCCGCCACTGAACCTTCACGGACGCAATGTTCTTTGACCTCAGCTTCCTGACCTGCCTGTCCAATATAACCACTGGCTCCTCAACATAGGATAGATCCTTCTCCAACTGGACTGAACTGAAATCCAACACATGCGACGGATCACCGTGATAACTCCGAAGCATTGAAACATGAAATACCGGATGAACCCCTGCCAGGCTGGGAGATAAGGCAAGCTCATAGGCAACCTCCCCAACTCGCCTCAATATCTCAAAAGGGCCAATAAACCTCGGACTCAACTTCCCTTTCTTCCCAAATCTCATAACGCCTTTCATAGGCGAGACTCGAAGCAGAACTCGCTCTCTAACCATGTAGGAAACATCACAAACCTTCCGGTCCGCATAACTCTTCTATCTGGACTGGGCTGTACGGAGTCTATCCTGAATCACCTTGACTCTCTCCAAAGCATCCTGAACCAAATTTGTGCCCAGTAATCTAGCCTCACCCGGCTCGAACCAACCCACCGGAGATCTGCATCGCCTACCATATAAGGCCTCGTACGGTGCCATCTGAATGCTGGACTGATAGCTGTTATTGTAAGCAAACTCCGCCAATGGCAAAAACTGATCCCAAGACCCTCCAAACTCAATCACACACGCACGGAGCATATCCTCAAGAATCTGAATAGTGCGCTCGGACTGTCTGTCCGTCTGGGGGTGAAATGTTGTGCTCAACTCCACCCGAGTACCTAACTCCTGCTGCACGGCTCTCCAGAACCGCGATGTAAACTGAGTACCTCTGTCTGAAATAAAAGAAACTGGAATACCATGCAGACGGACAATCTCCCGGATATAAATCTCCGCCAACCGCTCCGAGGAATAGGTAGTACACACAGGGATAAAATGCGCGGACTTGGTCAGCCGATCCACAATAACCCAAATGGCATCGAACTTCTTCAAGGTCCGTGGGAGTCCAGATACGAAGTCCATGGTGATCCGCTCCCACTTCCACTCCGAAATATCTATCTGCTGAAGCAATCCACCCAGTCTCTGTGCTCATACTTCACCTGCTGACAATTAAGGCACCGACCTACGAACCCAACTATATCCTTCTTCATCCGCCTCCACCAGTAGTGTTGCCTCAAGTCCTGATACATCTTCGCGGTACCCGGATGAATGGAATACCGCGAACTGTGAGCCTCCTCTAGAATCAACTCCCGAAACCCACGACATTGGGTACACAAACTCGACCCTGCATCCTCAATACTCCGTCATCACCAATGGTCATATCTCGAGCATCGCCATGTAACACCTTGTCCTTGAGGACAAGCAAATGAGGGTCATCATACTGCCGCTCCCTGATATGATCAGACAAGGAAGACCGAGAGACCACACAAGCTAGAACCCGGCTGGGCTCCGAAAGATCCAATCTCACAAACTGGCTGGCTAGAGCCTGAACATCCATCACCATAGGCCTCTCCGCTGCTGGTAAATAAGCCAAACCTCCCAAACTCTCTGCCCGGCGGCTCAAAGCATCGGCCACCACGTTGGCCTTGCCCGGGTGATACAAGATAGTGATGTCATAATCCTTTAGCAACTCTAGCCATCTCCTCTGACGCAAATTAAGGTCCTTCTGCTTGAACAGATGCTGCAAACTCCGGTGATCAGTATATATCTCACAAAGCACACCGTACAAGTAATGACGCCAAATCTTCAAGGCATGAACAATGGCAGCTAACTCAAGATCATGGACAGGATAATTCTTCTCATGTATCACCCTACCGTCCTCCATCAATACCGCTCCAAGGCCAACTCTTGAGGCATCACAATAGACAGTGTAGGACCCTGAACCGGTAGGCAATATCAAAACTGGGGCTGTAGTCAGGGCTGTCTTGAGCTTCTGAAAGCTCGCCTCACACTCCTTTGTCTACTGAAATGGGGCACCCTTCTGAGTCAATCTAGTCATAGGGGCTGCAATCGATGTAAACCCCTCCACAAATCGACGGTAGTAGCCCGCCAAGCCAAGGAAACTGCGAATCTCTGTAGCTGAGGATGGTCTGGGCCAACTCTGCACTGCCTCTACCTTCTTCGGATCCACCCGAATGCCCTCACTCGATACCACGTGACCCAAGAATGCCACGGAATCCAACCAAAACTCACATTTTGAAAATTTTGCATATAATCTCTTTTCCCTCAGAGTCTGAAGCACTGTCCTCAGGTGCTGCTCGTGATCTTCTCGACTCCGAGAATACACCAGAATATCATCAATAAAGACAATGAGAAAAGAGTCAAGATATGGCTGGAATACACTGTGCATCAGATGCATGAAGGCTGCTGGGGCATTGGTCAGCCCAAATGACATAACAAGGAACTCGTAATGACCATACCGAGTCCTAAATGTTAGATGATATTTTAATGATGCAATTAATATGCATGTGCAGGAGTTCAAAGAAGTAAAAAGGAACTATTATAATGGCTATGTCGAACAAGGAAGGAAATCATTCAGAAGGGAAGCTGCCTGAAATACTTACGATGTACAAGGAAAGAAACAGTACTACATTAGCAAATCAGGATTAGCTCCATGATTTTGGGAAATCAAATCTGCCATAATGGAATAAAGATTCAACGCAATTTGTGATTGAGGAGTCAGATCAAATCACTGAAGAACTATTAAAGCTAGAAGATCCGGAGAGCGGTCAAGATTGGAAGGTCCAACAATCAAGGAAGAATCCTGTCAAACCCGTTATCTACCGAAGGAAAAGGTCCGAAGAGAAGCAACGGATAGTTCTTATTCTTGGAAAGAATCAACTCTTTCCAAGGATCAAAACCCTTGGGTTGACAAGCATTCACCATTGATCCTTGTATAAATTCCCAGTGTAACTCCATCCTTAGTATACTTTGATCAAACCAAAATAACTCTCTTCATTCTACTGCAAACAAGCATAGTAGCCTATATAGATCTGCTGTGTAACAAGTCAGGGATAGAAAGAGGGCATACAACTGGTGAGGCATTGTATCAAACGAGTGCTAGAGAAACTGAGCGACATACATCAAACTGTACTCGAAAGAAAACTTATTCACTTGAAGAGAAATCCCTTGCAACCCAAGGGGACTGGATTAGGATTCACATTGAATCCGACCAGTATAAAAATTCCTGGTGTCTTTAAATTTTTGCATTTACTTTCTGCTTATTACCTCGAATTACTATATCTGCAAGATTGCCATATTTAGTCGACTACTTAAGTTTT
>NW_017676422.1:0-4661 GCF_001879085.1 Nicotiana attenuata
GGAGTACAACCAGCATGGTAGCGATCTGGCTCAATGGTGTCTTTTCCCAAGACAATCTTGCTATGCCACATATGCTGGGCTTGACACTTGTACGGACTATCGTCAGCCTGGAAGTCAGCCCGGTAATGACTCATCTTGTCGACCCTTGGTATAACCTGTCTTCTACCTGCCTGTCTCATTACCCGAATAGGGACATATGGGTAGGTCCCTCTTAAACCAATCAGTATCAGAAATGGAGTATCCCTAGACCGTATGATGAATTCTTCAGTAGGGAACCACTCGAACATCCATTGCACCCGGTCTTCAGTAAGATTGTCGAAGAGCTCGACCCACTCTCTAGCATTCTTTGGTTGGGCGAACATGTTGGGCATATAATTCATCCGCTTTGGGTGATGAAAAGCGATATTATCATCCCAATCTCTACGATGGATTTCCTGCCGGTACTCACCCCTTTGGAGGTGCTCCATAAGCCATAGTTGGAGTAGCAAATTACATCCCTCGAAATGTTTGGCCCCTTGTTGACATCTTTCTAGGGCTCGGTATATCTCTGCAACTATCATTGGCACAAGGCTGAATGGCTGCCCGTTAATTCCCTCCATCAAGGTCTTGGTGACCATGGCCAGTATGGTGTGGATTCTAGCTTTCTTTGTTGGAAAAACTATCATTCCCAAGAAATAGAACATAAACACGAATACCCTTCGGTGGATGTGCCCCAATGAGGTGATGGCAAATTCGTCTGGATAGGTACGGTATGACTTGCTGTGGCCGTACCTTTCATACAAATGGTCGAATGGAATGTAAGACTTCTCCAAGCATGTCAAATCGGGATTCTTCTTTAAACCCCTCATCTTAAGAAAACCCCTACCCTTACGATTTTCCGGCATAAGCAAACCCGGAGTTTCCCATGGTATCCCAGCTAGCCCTCCTATTTCCTCAAGTAAAGGTGTCATTTCTGTGTCCCCGAAGCGAAACACCGATCTATCACAGTCCCAAAACAAAGTTGCAGCTTCTATGATCTTGTTGTTAGGCTGAATGTCTAGGAGAGAAGGTAGGTTTCCTAGATATTTTCTGACAAGAGCTTGATCACTGGAGTGCAAATCTTTCCACCAATTCAACAGCTTGGGGTGGATGTTGGTGACCATGCCGAATCCGGGGACTTCGTGCCTCATTTTCTGCAAAACAAAAGGTTAGACCCTTTTCCCCCACCGGACTCGACTATTTAACGTCAATAATTAGCATAACAAAGCATTTAGTTCTCCAAACAAATGCATAGAACGTGGTAGTGCCCGTTTGGGTTTCAAGGAAACCCAGTGGACTTTGGACAAGGCAATCTTTGGAGGTGCTCCATGAGTGGACCCGTTTCCATCTCAGCTCATAGCCCATAAGTACCTAAAAAATAAAAACAATAAAAATAACAAAAAAACTAACAACACCCGGTTCAAATAAAACCCTTGGAAAAGAACCGCGGTTCAATGAAAAACCAAGGGGGAATCGATACACTACCAACAAAAGAAAATCTTTTCTTCTATTTTTCTTGGTTTTTTTATTATTATATCGACTTATACCTTCAAGAAACCCGTCGAGTGATATCCATCGTCTGGACAAGTCGAATCACATATTTCGACAACTAAGTAAGGACCAAAATCAAACTAAGAGCCCGTTTGGCTTAGCTGATTTAGAGTAGCTGATAAGCATTAGGTGCTGATAAGCACTTTTAAGTGCTAAAACTGATTTAAAAAATAAGCAGTTACGTGTTTGGATAAAAGTGCTGAAATTAATAATATGCAGCTGAAGAACTGGGTATACGAAGGGTTTTGTTTTAAAAAGAAGTATTTTAGATAGAATAGTAAATATTTTGGTCAAACTTAAAGTGCTTATAAGCTGAAATTTGATAAGTTGGGGGAGACCAACTTATGGTTTTTGGCTTATTTTTGGCTTATAAGCACTTAACTTATAAGCACTTTTAATTTTACCAAACGCGTAGATAAGCCAAAAAGTGCTTATAAGCCAGTTTGACCAGCTTATAAGCTTAGCCAAACACCCTCTAACTAAAGACCAATATCAAACTATGTTCCTACATATATACAACATACAAAAGAAACATCCCCACCCCACACTTAAAAAGATGGCATGTCCCCATGTCATACAAAATAAATAAATGCGAAGTAAAGAAACTTCCCTGAAAGATCAGTCTTGATCGGAGACAGTGCCAGGGTCAAGGTGACACGCCCGACCTAAAGCACGCAGCCAGCCCATGATTTTCTTTTCTGATTTAGCTTTTCTGGGTGGCCAAAGCATCAACTCGCGTCCCCAAGTCTGTGACAGTGGTACGCATCCGTGCCATCTCCTGCTCTAAGGCTGCTAACGAGTAACCCGACCAACCCTAGATGGTCCTGAAGCTTCCGCAACATGCTCATGGGAGGGCGACTCAGCCCCGCTTCCTCCTGCTCATCCTCTTCCTCCTCAGGTGCATCTGAATCATCACTATTATCACCACCAGGTGCCACAGGATCCTTCCCAGTAGTTACCTTATCCGCTCGAAACTTTGCCTCTCTCGGTACTTTTCCATCCACACTCATGTTTTCCGGCGCCCGAGCTACCCGGCGTAGCCTAGTGACTATGGAAGGAAAGAAGAAACCATATCTCTTCACCGGACAACGAGTAAACATCTCTTCGTGAATAAGCTTGGCCACGTCAAAATTGTGACCATTCATAGAACACCAAATCAATGCAGCTCAAGGAGCATTCACTTACGTGGTGTTGGAGGACGGGAGCAGACGGTTGTTAATGACATACAGCTAACACTTCCCTTCAAAGGTGAGTGTCGTTGAATGGAACTTACGCCCATGTTTCATCAACACAATCTCCTAGCCAGGCACACAAATTATTTCAAAGAATACCTGCCATTGGGTGTATCATCTACCATAGGCTTCATAATAGTCGTCCATCTCCGTCACAGGTGCAGGCAGCCGGTATATTCTTCGAATAGCCTCAATAGAGGTGTCCATAGGCTTCTTGCGCACTGTGACCATACTATTCACGTGTTCTTTAATGTTAGCATAGAACTCGCGCACAACTATCAAATTCCCATCATCCGGTTCTTCAAAGAAAATTTCTAGCCTACGCCTGACTAGCTCATTATACAAGTTGGTACAACCATATTGGAGCGACCCTATATCCATGCCCCTCTCCGGTATTGGTTTTTTGGGTGCCTTATCAGCAAAACGGTCCTGAGCTGCAGCGTAGACGAACCTGTTACTATCATAAGGACGAGCAAGAGCTGAAGCGCGCTCTCTAGAGGATCCAGCTTGGCTGCTGGATGAATCACCGGTGATTCGGCGTTTCTTGGAAGGTGCCATAATACCTGAAATAAGGAACATCATCAGTGAAACACAAAAGATGTGAACCAAAGGCGGTTACTCAGACTTCATCCGCAATTGGTCACAATTAACATTAACAACTCATTGAAGCATTTTAACAAACACTTTGTACGTACCATTCATCGGAGTCCCCAATTAACAAATTTATAAGCCAAAATCCACCACAATTGCCCCAATGTCACCCACATATGTCAATAGATACATTTACAACAATCTCAACAAACCCACTAGCATACAAGAGCACACTACAAAAAAAAAATCTACTAAAGAAAAGAAAGAAAACCTACTACATCACCAAGAACTCAACTATCCCAACAAGAATTGAAACAATTGATTACCTGGTAGAGATGTGGTCAGGGTAGGTGTCGATGCCCCCTTTTTCTAAGGCGAAATCGGGTTTACGACACTTGAGAGGACAACTCGTTCCCTTTTGGGAATTGGGTTTTTGGAATTGAAGAGTCGCCACCTAATGATTAAAGTGCATTAGGACACTAAAAGGGTTTGAGTTTGAAGAACTAGAGTTTGGGTAAGGGCTAGAAATTATCTCGAGGGGAAGGTGTTAGGCATCCCTCAAGATCCACTAGTGTGGTTCCCGGCCATGTTATAATTGTGACTTCACATATTCAAGTAAGCAATTAAAGGGCTCAAATAGAAGAGGTTTGCATATAACATTGCAAATAAGTTGAAACTGTGAGGAAAAGTAAAGAGAGCAGAAATTTATGAAAGATTTAAACAATTTCTAAAGAAAGCAAATAAAAAAAAAAAGAAAAGTAAAGGGAAGGGGGTCCTAGGTTTATGATTAATATGGATCACGTCAATGCAATATCCAGTAATCACTCCTCAGAAGAGGGGCTACATGAGATATTAGCGCATCGGTCATCATCTCCATATTCTACCCTTCCCACCCCGTAAAGGTTATTTAAAATGCGTGGGTTGGTCACGAATGCTTATTGCGTGCTATTACCCGTCCCGTCCTATAAGTCCTGGAGGGTATTTAGGACCACTATTCCTACAAGGTAAGGACTAGGCTGAACCCTTAGGTTTAAAGGATAAAATGCTAAGCGACATACATAACAAATAGGACCGCACATAAGGGAACATACAAAGACAAATAAAGGCTCACAGATCCCTCCACGAGTGTACACGTAATTAGCACGTCTCAAACACTTTTAAGGTCTCAAAGATGGGAGTTTAAAAAAAGGGAATAGGTAACAGCAGTTGAGTTAGTAAAAGAACCGTTAAAGCATGGTTTTTGAAAATAAAGTAGTGACAGTATCTTAA
>NW_017676422.1:7340-45170 GCF_001879085.1 Nicotiana attenuata
CTGGAGGTGGCCGGAGAGATGGTGAAGGCCATCGGAGAAGAAGAACCAGAAGGTTCTAGAGAGAAAGAGGAGAGGAAGAGACGGATAGAGAGAGAGAGACAGGTCTCGAAAAGGCAGGGATCAGGGGGGGGGGTAGGTGAGAGTTTAATTAAGGAAAAGGGATCTGGGCCGTTGATCTTATTTGATCAACGACTCAGATTAGTTCGGAGTTGGGCCGGGTTAGTTTAGGGATTGGGTTGGGGCGAATTTGGTTGGGTTTTGGTAAATTGGGTTTAATTAAATCTGATGGGGTGGGGTTAAATTGGGGCTAAAATTGAAACAATAATGGGCTATGTGTTAAATAGCCAATTTCCCCCTTTTATTTTATCTAAAATAGTTAAAATGATTTTAAAAATAAATTTAAAGCAATAAACTAATTAATAATATATAAATATTAATCTAAAAATACTGGAAATGATTTTACAATTGTAAAATGCTATTAATCGTAAAATAGGTTATAATTGCAATTATATGTAATTAGCTTTCAAAAATACCAAATAAATTTGTAAAAATATGCAAAAAACACCTTAATTATACTTTGGTGTAAATATGAGAATGGAAATAAATTATTCACAAAAATGATAATTTTGAGAGCAATTACTGGATTTTGTACTGCTAAAATAGACAATAAATTGATTTTAAAAATCTTAAAAATTAGGGAAAAATACCAAAACTCTTGGGCATGCTTATATATGCATACACATTCTATTTTGAAAGTATTTGAGTATAAAAAAAAGACATAGGGAAAAATATCAACAGTAGGTGAAGAGACTGTTAGACGAGATAAGAGAGTGGATTGTGTGTGATTTGATCGTGAACGGGGAATATGAGGGTTGGGGTTCTTTGGGAAGAACTAGAGGAGTTGTGTGTTTTGATTTGGGAGTGAGGGTTTAGGTTTGGGCGTGAGTAGAATAGAAGAGGGAGAGAGATATCAGGTTATGGTGGGGGGGGGGGGATAATTCATATATTACAATTAAAAGACAAAACAATTAATAAAAATAAGTAAAATAAAAAAATTAGCTTAAATTCAAGTGGCAGGCGAAACGATACAAGCGCGGTTCAAGCGCGGCCGCGTTTGTGAAACAAAATACTTTGCCATATGCGCGGTTTGAGCGCGGCCGCTCTCCTGGGCGGAAACTTGAGTCAGAATACTTTGCGATATGCGCGGTTTGAGCGCGGTTCATGTGCGGCCGCGACCTGGGCCTCGAGATTTCTCAAATTTTTACCTCTCTCTTCAGCGTCGGATGAACTCACCTGCACTCGTTAGTACTTACAACAATCAAAATAACAAATTCTAACTACACTAAAATCACTACACATTGGGTTGCCTCCCAACTAACGCCTTAGTTAATGTCGTGGCACGACAAATACAAGAAATCAATGGGTTTCCTCCCATGAAGCTCCTGATTTAACGTCGCGACACGACGCAAATAAGCGCAATTAAGGTCCTCTCATCTTTTGAGGCTCGATCAAATGGGTCACTGACACTTTCTTTGCTTCCTCTATGCCCACATAATGTTTCGGTCTATGCCCATTGACTCTAAATGTGCGAAAGTCATTACTCGCAGCAATCTCTACTGCTCCCGTAGGGTGAACTTCAACTACACAAAAAGGTCCTGACCATCGTGATTTCAATTCGCCTGCAAACAACCCCAGACGCGAGTTGTATAGCAATACCGTATCTCCAGGTTTAAAATTTCGCTCAATAATGTTCCTGTCATGTATCATCTTTATTCTCTCCTTGTATAATCTTGTGCTCTCGAAAGCGTGATATCTGAACTCATCCAGCTCATGGAATTCTGTTACTCTACTTGTTCCAGTTGCTTCACTATCAAGATTCAACTGTCTCAACCCCCACCAAGCTCTATGTTCCAACTCTACGGGTAAATGACACGCCTTCCTAAACACCAATTTGTATGGCGACATGCCAATTGGAGTTTTGAAAGCGGTTCGATACGCGCACAGTGCATCATCTAACTTCCTTGCCCAATCTATTCTAGTTGCATTCACAGTTTTTGTTAGCACACTCTTTATTTCTCTATTTGAGACTTCCACTTGCCCGCTTGTTTATGGATGATACGGGGTGGCCACCTTGTAGCGTACATCATATTTCTCCAACAACGTAGTAAAGGCTCGATTGCAAAAGTGAGTGCCTCCGTCACTGATTATTGCCCTTGGGGTGCCAAATCAGGTGAAAATGTTCTTCCTCAGAAAACCAATTACCCCTATTGCATCATTTGTAGTGAGTGCTGCAGCTTCCACCCATTTGGACACGTAGTTCACATCGACGAGTATGTACTTGTTGCCATATGAGCTGACGAACGACCCCTTGAAGTCGATTCCCTATACATCAAACACTTCTACTTCCTGAATTGGGTTCATGGCTATCTCATGTCTGCGGGAAATGTTCCCAGTTCGTTGGCATTCATCACAGCCCTTTATCTATAGATGTGCATCTTTGAACAGTGTTGGCCAATAGAACCCTGACTCAAAGACTTTCGCAGCTGTCCTCACTCCCCCGAAGTGTCCACCATATGTGACGCATGACAAGCCTGCAAAATAGAAGACTGGTCTATCTCGGGGATACATCTCCGGATCATGTTATCAATACAAATCCTGAACAGATAAGGCTCATCCCAATAATACATACAACAATCACGAAAGAACTTTTTCTTTTGAGCAGAAGAAAGGTCATAAGGAACAATACTGCTCGCCAGGTAGTTTGCAATGTCTGCATACCATGGCGCTTCCTCGAGAATCATTGTTAGTAGTTGTTCATCTAGAAAGGTTTCCAGAATCTCTTCTACCTTAACCTTCGTTTCAGCTCCTTCCAGCCTGATAAATGGTCAGCTACTTGGTTCTCCGTTCCCTTTCGGTCACGGATCTCCAAATCAAATTCTTGCAGCAGTAGCACCCATCGAATCAGGCGTGGTTTTGACTCCTCCTTTTTAATTAAGTACCTGAGAGCAACATGGTCAGTATAAACAATTACCTTTGAGCCTATCAGGTAAGACCTGAACTTGTCAAATGCGAACACCACTGCCATCATCTCTTTTTCGGTCATAGTGTAATTTAGCTGGGCTCCACTCAACGTCCTACTTGCGTAGTATATTGGATGCATGATTTTATGTTTTCGTTGCCCAAGCACTGCTCCCACAGCGTAGTCACTAGCATCACACATAAGCTCAAACGGTTGCTCCCAGTTGGGGGAAACTATGATAGGTGATGTCACTAGTCTCTTCTTTAATTCCTCAATAGCTACCCTGCAGTCATCAGAGAACACAAAAGGGTAATCTTTTTCAAGCAATTTACACAATGGGTTAGCAATTTTGGAAAAGTCTTTTATATATCTCCTATAGAAACCGGCGTGCCCAAGAAAACTTTGGATTGCTTTGACTGAGGTGGGTGGTGGAAGCTTTTCTATCACATCAACTTTTGCACGATCCACCTTAATACCTTTACTTGACACTAGGTGCCCCAAGACTATACCTTCCTGTACCATGAAATGACACTTTTTCCAGTGTAGTACCAGATTAGTTTCTATACACCTTTTCAAAACTCGCCTCAAGTTCACAAGGCAATCATCGAATGAATTCCCCACCACTGAGAAGTCATCCATGAAAACCTCCATTATCTCATCTACCATATCTGTGAAGATGGCCATCAAGCACCTCTAGAGTGTGGCGGGTGCATTGCACAAGCTAAACAGCATTCCCCGAAAAGCATAGATTCCATAAGGGCAGGTGAACGACGTTTTCTCTCTATCCTTTGGAGCAATGGAAATGTGATTATAACCCGAGTACCCATCCAGGAAGCAAAAGTGAGACCTCCCTGCCAATCTCAAACAACTACCTAAATATGCACTCTCTCTCAAGTAGATACATAATAAATAGGAACGGCTAATTGAGGATCCTTTCAATTAACCAAAATCAAAACGTAGTTGAACAAATAGAGATTAACAACTAACTCAAAACTATATTAATATAACAACCAATTCATCCCCAAAAGGTTCCATCAAAACCCTAGAAAACGAATTAGCTATTCATAATAGTATGTAAAACTACAATACTAAAAATCATAACCAACAATAAAAAAATAGGAAGAGGAAGGAAAAAATCGTAGAAGAATTCTCCGCCTTGCTCCCAATGTGTTCTTGCCTCCTTAGGTCGAATCTATGTCCAAAATATGTCCCCTTTTCTTCAAAATAGGTTTAGGACCCCTTTTATACAAGTTGGAATAGTATAGGGCCGAAATAACCTTGTCCCGGACGAAATAGAACTTCTTTTTGACGCCTGGAGCGGCACGGCCGCGGCCAAAACGCGGTAGGACCGCGGCCAGACAAGCTCTCTGATTTTCTGCCGCGGTCAGTTCCGCGGTCGCGATTTCTACCGCGTTTATCACCCTGTTCCGTTTGGAATTTGGAAAAACGTAAAACATAAAAGTTGTAGCCCTTTGAGTTAGCTTTCCAACCGTATATTGTGGAACCCAAATGGAGTTCTGAGCAAAACTTTATGTCTATTTTACTAGACAGTGCGCAATATACCTCATCGAGTCTTCGTTTGTTCTCAACTATCAAATTTGACCCCCGAACACGATCCCGGCTTAATTCCTTGAGCTTTTACTCAGACTTCAAAGCTTCAAATCACTTAAATTCATTCCATAACATCTATATAGCTCGGAATCACTCCTACAAGGCATAAAACATACAATTAGTGCAAAACACTAGCGATTAAAGCGCACACTCAACTAAAGTGCAGTAAATTAGAGTGTAATAATCGACTAAAATACGGAATTATAGCCTATCATCAACACCCCACACTTACACCATTGCTCGTCCTCGAGCAATCAAACTACACTTTTTTTTTATAGACACGATCTTTTTAAACAATTCTCCTAACGCAGCACACCAAGAGTATTTAAAATAGACTAAGCACAAAAGCGTAACATCTTCACCTTAAGATTTGACTCACAAGTGCCACGCATTATTCACAACTCACTTACTTATTCTAACATAGAGGTCACTGACATTACCTTTCCTTCATGAATCAAATGCTCTCATAACACAAGAGAGTAGTTCCACACAATAAAATTTAAGAACACTTAGGAACTCAAGATAGAAAGAATTCACTCACTCTCAGAAATAACATTCATATGCACAAAAGATGCACCATAAGCTTGCCCGTAGTGTACTACTCCACTAATCGAGCTCATTCAATCTTGGATCAATTAGGACTTTATTTGGTTGTAATGTAGGCTACGGGACGGGTAGGATACATTTAGATATAAGAGTGACTACACCTCCCTAAGCACTTTAATACATACATTTTAACATTTAAACCCATACTTATGTCAAACCAAAATTCCACCTTCACATCAATGTAAATTACCCCATTCTTCTTTAAGCACACTTACGTCAAGAACCACCACTTATCAAGAAATTTTTTTTCCCACAACAATCCAACTATATATTTTTTTTCAATTCAAGTGGCTCTTCCTTTTTCAAAACAGTGCACCTTTCTCCTTATTCAATTAGTTCCACTCAAAAGCCAAACCAACCACCCCACACTTTAACTTTTACAAAGTTCATAACAATTCAAGTGCTCATGAGAGGTGAAAAGGTTTAAATAGATGGTTAATCCAAACAAATGGGTAAGGCTTGTAATGTGGTTGCCAAAGAAAAAGGATTATAGGCTCAACGAGGTTAACTACGATACATAACAATTAGGTGGGTAAAATATACATATCTGTCTCAACAAGAAAACGCCTATATCACTTCCAGGACTGAACAACACTACTATTTCGCTTTGCAAACACACGGGGTAAGTTCTAGGCATCAAATGCAATGCACAGAATAACACAAAACCTTACACACACATGGCACATAACTCACTCAGGATTGGATTCATCAAGACACTCTAGTCAAAGCAGTTAAGCAAATTTAAGATCATACAATTTAAGGTACTTATACAAGAGTAAAAAACTGAGCCTAAGCGTCACAACCAAAGTACTCACATTCTCAAGGCATAGCAAAGTCAAGAGATATTGCTTCATTTTAAAACAAAACACAATGACTCCTATTCCAAAAAAAAGCAACTACACCCGGTTCAAATAAAACCCTTGGAACAGAACCGTGGCACAAAGAAAAACCAAGGGGGAATTATTATACTACCTACAAAAAAAATCTTTTTTTGTTTTTCTTTAGACTTAAATCCCTCAAGAAAATTATCTAATAGATTCATCGTCGGGAAAAGTCCAATCTTTTAAAAAAAAACTATTTAATTAAACTAATACAGCTAAAGTAGCATGAAAAGTCACCCAGACAATCTCATCACCCCACACTTAAAATTGTGCATTGTCCCCAATGCGCATCATAACTAATAAAAGGGTAAAAGAGACTCCCTGATAGGCCAAAGGCCGAAGCACTAACAACTCATGGGGTACTCAGATTTCTCCCAAGCTTGGTCCTTCGTGCGGGTACCTCACACTTAGTTCCAGCCATTTGGTTTGCTGTTGCATCCTTCCAATACCTTTTCTTTCCATTCTCCTAAAAAAATAAAAAATTGACACTACAAAAATAATACAATTAAAAAAAATAAAATAAAAGAAAGCAATAAAGCTGGGTTGCGTCCCAACAAGCGCTTGATTTAACGTCGCGGCACGACGCGAATCACTTTTTACCTCTACCTCGAGCTTATGAATTGAACCCCAAGTTTTGCTTCAAGCTTATGATTATGCTCTTGGGGCGCTACAAATTCTTGCAAGCCAAAAATTAGATAAAATCTTATGTACTTGTTGACTCTCGACCGAGGAGTGTCACCTTGCCTAGACGGCCTTGAGAAATCCAAAATATAAGGCTCATCTACCTCTTCCTTGGACTCCTTTTTATGCTCATAAGGGTGAATTTCCATTTCACCGTCTGAACATAATGTAGAGAAGTGTTTGGAATGAGGCCCAACGCGCTCAAATACATGAACTTCAAGATTTTTAACCTCCTCAACACCAATCACACTAGAGTCAACTAAATTTGTATCTTCAACGTCCTTGGTTGACCCTAGTATTACTTCTTCAACATTGACATCCTCAAATTCTAGTTGGCTAGGTTGTTGATGTTCTACTCTGACCTCCCTAATTAACACCTCAAATTCATGCTCTTCTTGGCTACTATCCTCAATATTTGCTTGTTGAGCATTAAAAGCTCCAACCACTTGACTCAATTGAGCCTCCAACTTGCGAATAGTTGCCTCTTGCCTTTCTATGTTCAATTGTTTCTCATTGTTTTGTTCCAGAAGGTACTTTAGCATATCCTTGATCTCCTTCAAGTCCGCATTCCCAGGTTCTTTGTTCCTATTAACTTCACAAGAAAAGGTAGAACCATCATAGTAAGGGGTTGGGGGAAAATAAGAAATATAAGCACAACCATGAAGGTGACCATTTTTACCACCACAGACATCACACACATTCCACAAATAAGATTGAGTTGGTGCACATAACTCGCTCTTAGGAACGTTTTAAAAATTTTGCCACGGGTGGTTTCCTTCACAATATGTATGGAGATCAATAGTATAATTATCTACACCTAAATTCCCATAATTCCAAGATGCCATGTTTCTCAAATCAACAGTTATAAAAAAATTACAAAAAAAATAAAACAAAATAAAAGTTCAAACTTGAACCCTAGCAATATATACAGCTACAACTACACTGTTAGTTCCCCGACAACGGCGCCAAAATTTGATCACGCCCAACTATGCCTTATAAAAAGGACAATGCGGTCGCTGCAAATATAATCCGGTTTACAAGTCCGGAGTCGAATCCCACAGAGAACTAAGGTTTAGCTACAACTGTTCACTATCACCAAGAAGACAAGCTTGAACAATTCCTAACTTATAGATATTAAGATTCTTGTGTTTAACTACTTAACTAACAAATTAAAATAGTAAATTAACAACTAACGATACTGAGGGTTAGAGAAAAGATTAAGGAGGTCTAGAGTTATGATTTTCCCAATTTTCGGAATCCTTCCCGCTATGTCTTCTATAATTTCGCCTAAGTATTCTCTACCGATCATGAGCACTCTTATTACCGTAAATCTCTCCCGAGTAATTACGATAATTTACTAGACGCACTCTCCCGAGCTACGCTAGCTGGCTTTTAATACACCTCACTTCAGATCGCACCCAAGACTTCGTTATCCCTAATCCCACATTTAAACCCCCGATTATTGATCCCTCATATACTCTGGGAGTGGTGTTGTTCAACAATTACCTAAATATGCACTCTCTCCCGAGTTATGCATACTAAATAGGCACAGCTAATTGAGAGCTCTTCAACCAACCACAATATAAACGTAGTTGAACAAATAGAGAAGCTATGGCTCAATTATATAAAAACATAACAAGAATTTATCCTACAAAAGGTTCTATCAAAACTCTAGATAACAAATTGGCAATTCATAATAGTATGTAAAACTACAATACTAAAAGTCATAACCAACAATGAAAAATAGGAAGAGGAAGGAAAAAACTCGTAGAAGAATTCTCCGCCTTTATATCATTTATCTACTTTGAAACCATTACTATTATTATAACTATAATATAGAAATCCGTTTTGTTTTCAATCTAAATTAAGCTAGGAGTCTCATTAACCAACCACTAGTTTGAATTGACCAAGCAAAAATATCATTCTTTTAGATCCGAACTAAGCCTTCGTAATTCGGAATTTTTTTTTTCGAATTTAAGGGTTTATTCATTTTTTATTTGAGGTAAATTCGAAATTGTTCGAATTGTGTAATCATCAATTACTGACATTGGTAAGCGACCCAAAGCGATTTGATTATAATTCAATTCGTGACGATCATAAGTAGAAAGTTCATATTCTTCGGTCATTGATAAACAATTTGTTGGACAATACTCAACGCAATTACCACAAAATATACAGATTCCAAAATCAATACTGTAATTAAGCAATCGTTTCTTTCGAATATCAGTTNAGGAACAGCTAAATTGAGGATACCTTTCAATTAACCAAAATCAAAACGTAGTTGAACAAATAGAGATTAACAACTAACTCAAAACTATATTAATATAACAACCAATTCATCCCCAAAAGGTTCCATCAAAACCCTAGAAAATGAATTAGCTATTCATAATAGTATGTAAAACTACAATACTAAAAATCATAACCAACAATAAAAAAATAGGAAGAGGAAGGAAAAACTCGTAGAAGAATTCTCCGCCTTGCTCCCAATGTGTTCTTGCCTCCTTAGGTCGAATCTATGTCCAAAATATGTCCCCTTTTCTTCAAAATAGGTTTAGGACCCCTTTTATACAAGTTGGAATAGAATAGGGCCGAAATAACCTTGTCCCAGACGAAATAGGACTTCTTTTTGACGCCTGGAGCGGCGCGGCCGCGGCCAAAACGCGGTAGGACCGCGGCCAGACAAGCTCTCTGATTTTCTGCTGCGGTCAGTTCCGCGGTCGCGGTTTCTACCGCGTTTTTCACCCTGTTCTGTTTGCAATTTAGAAAAACGTAAAACATAAAAGTTGTAGCGCTTTGAGTTAGCTTTCCAACCGAATATTGTGGAGCCCAAATGAAGTTTTGAGCAAAAAGTTATGTCTATTTTACTAGACGGCGTGCAATATGTCTCATCGAGTCTTCGTTTGTTCTCGACTATCAAATTTGACCCCCGAACAAGATCCCGGCTTAATTCCTTGAGATTTTACTCAGACTTCAAAGCTTCAAATCACTTAAATTCATTCCATAACATCTATATAGCTCGGAATCACTCCTACAAGGCATAAAACACACAATTAGTGCAAAACACTAGCGATTAAAGCGCACACTCAACTAAAGTGCAGTAAATTAGAGTGTAATAATCGACTAAAATACACAATTATAGCTTATCATCACAATCTATCTAGCATCTGATCAATTAATGGTAGTGGAAAGTGGTCCTTCCTGGTGGCCAAGTTCAACTTCCTGTAGTCCATACAGATTCGTCATCCTATGACTGTTCGTGTAGAGATCAACTCATTCTTCTCATTTTTCACTACAGTCATCTCTCCCTTTTTCGGTACACAGTGCACTGGGCTAACCCAGTTACTGTCAAAGATGGGGAATATGATTCCCGCATCTAACCATTTAATCACTTCCTTTTTCACCACTTCTTTCATGTTGGGGTTCATCCTTCTTTGATGTTCTCTGGAAGGTTTGTGCCCATCTTCCAGCAGAATCTTATGCATACAGAAGGCTGGGCAGATCCCTTTAATGTCTGCAATGGTCCATCTAATTGTAGTCTTGCACTCAGTTAGTACCTGCAAAAAGCTGTTCTGCCTGCACATCTAACAAACTGGATGAGATAATAACATGTAGAGTTGAGTCAGGTCCTAAGAATGCATACCTGAAATGAGATGGCAATGGCTTTAGTTCCAGCTTTGGTGGCTCTTCTATTGACGGCTTAGCTGGAGGAGTTTTTCTTTCCTCCAAGTGCAAAGGCTCAAATTCAAGCTCCCTTTTCCAAAAACCTTGGCCTTCAAGAGCAAGGACCCACTCTGCCAAGTCTTCACCATTAGTTTTGTCTAAGTTCATGAGACAAGCTGCTAGATGGTCTTTAAAGTTCAATTCTGCATCGTCCTCCTCCAATACTACATCCACCGCATCTATTAGAGAGAAATTGGCAAATTCACTAGGTTTGCGTAGATTTATGCATGTTGAAGGTTATCTCTTCATCGTTCAATCTCATTTTTAGCTCTCCAGTTTCACAATCAATTAGAGCTCTCCCAGTGGCCAAGAATGGTCTTCCCAAAATTATGGGAATTTCCTCGTCAACCCGACAGTCAAGGATGACAAAATCTGCTAGAAACATAAACTTCCCAACCTGCACCAATACATCATCTAGAATCCTAGAGGGCCTTTTCACAGTTCGGTCAGCCAGCTGTAGTAGCATAGATGTGGGTCTAGCTCTTCCAATGCCTAGCCTTTTGTAGATATCTAGGGGCATAAGGTTTATACTTGCTCCCAGATCACACAGTGCCTTAGCAAATGCAAAGTTGCCTATTGTGCAAGGGATGTGAAACTCCCTGGGTCAGACAGCTTTTTAGCTAGGGGTCTCGTCACAACAGCACTGCAGGTCTGAGTCAGTGTAACCGTGGCCAAGTCTTGGAAGTCAAACTTACGGGACATCAAGTCCTTCATCATCTTTGCATACCCAGGCATTTCCTTTAAAGCATCAATCAATGGAATGTTTACCTGAATCTGCTTCAACATCTCCAAGAATTTCTTGTACTGATCATCTTTTTGATACTTAGCCAATCTCTGTAGGAATGGTGGTGGAGGTCACTTCTTCCTTGTAATTAGGCTTTTCTCTTGTTCAGGCACTGCTTCTACTGTCGGTTTCGGTGCAGCTGCAGTCTCTTTTTCAACCACATCTTCCTTGTTGGTGTTTTCTTGCGCATTCTGTACTGTCACCTCAGTTAAACCTGTTGAATCATCTATCTCAATGGGTACTGACACCAGTGTATCAGTCAGCTTGCTTTCATGAGCAATTTCTTGCTTCTTATCTAAGTCCCTACCATTTCGGAGACTCACTGCCATCAGCTAGTTCGGGCCCTGCACTTTTGGATTAATTTGGGTGTCTTCAGGTAACGTCCCATGAAGACGATTATTTAGGTCCATGGAAATATGTCCTAACTGGATCTCAATATTTTTGATCGCTGACTCATGTGAGTCTATTCTGTCAGCTAGCTTTCCAGTGGACCTAATCACTTGTTGCATCATACCCTCGAGTTTATCAAACCCATCTTCATGTCTCACAATCTATTGTTGTGGAGGTTGTTGATAAGTCTGCTGCTGATTTTGCTGGTTTTACCCTTGTTGCCTTTGGTAAGGCACCATTTTCCCCTGTGGTAGCATAGCCCGATGATTATTGTTGTTATTGTACTGCTGCTGAGCTGGTCTGTATTGTTGATTTTGCTGACCCCAGTTCTGACCACCTGGTCTCGGTCCCCCGTAGTTGGCCACATAATTCATGTTCTCCTGATATTGTTGACCCTCACCTTCAGCACTCCATGGACAGACATATGGCTGATTAATGCATGATGTGCATAGACCCCCATTAGTTGCATCAACTATGTGTACCTGCTGCTTCTAGCCTGATCCTTCCACCTTTTTGGTGAGGATGCTCATTTGTGTCATCAAAGTAGCCATATTTTCAGCTATGGAGTTAGCTGGTTCTAGAGCCACTGAGTGAACCACAGGAGTGATTGGAGCGTTCCTTGTTGTCCATCCTGAGTTTTGTGCCATCATGTCAAGCAGGATCTTGCTCTCTCTGAATGTCTTGCTAAAAAATGCTCCACCTGCTGAAGCAACAAAAGTATCTGCTAAACCCATGTAAAATCTCTGCCCCAATATCTGCTCCAGAATACCATGACGTGGACATGTAACCAGGAGACCCTTGAATCTCTCCCACGTCCCATGCAGCGTCTCAGTGGGTCTTTGTTTGAAGCTAAATATCTTATCAATTTGTTGAGCAGTCTTGTTGGGTGGGTGGAATTTGCTCAAATATTGCTTGACTAATTCCTCCTAAGTAGTGATGGAGTTGATAGGGAGTGAATTAAGCCAAGTCTGGGTTGCTCCTGTCACTGAGAATGAAAACAACAACAAACGTATTGCTTGTCTCTGCGTGGCACAGATTGAGAGGAAGTTCTTTAGATGTTGCTAAGGATATTCAACGTATGACCCGGAGAATAGTCCCTTGTTCTGCAACAGATGTAGCATGTTATCGGTGATCTGGAATGAGTCTGCTTGTATCTGAGGACTACAATAGCAGTTGCTAAGTTATCAGCTGTGGGTTGTGCCCAATCATATATTGCTGCTTCTGGCACAAGATGTGCCACACCTCGATCAATTGGGTTATTTGCGTTGGTTCTATTGTTTGGGTCATTCACGTTGTCCCTATTGTTTAGATTATCGTCTTCCATGTCTAGTTCAATTCTTTCAGTTGAGTTTTGTTGTTGTTTGCCTTTCCTGTTTGCACGATTCAATGCCTTGAACACATTCTCAGGATCTGATAATGCTTCAAACAATTCTCCAGTTCTTGAGGAGTTTCTAAGCATGCACCTGTAACAACCACGACTACAAATGTTAGAATTTCAATGATCAGTTTAAATCGAAGAAAATCGACTACACTAAAAAAATTTGTACTTCTTTTTAACTGCAATCAATAACACCGTTACTTCCCCGGCAACGGCGCCAAAATTTGATCATGCCCAACTATGCCTTATAAAAAGGACAAAGCGGTCGCTGCAAATATATTCCGGTTACTAAGTCCGGAGTCGAATCCCACAGGAAATTAACCTATCAATCACAGCTATTGGACTCACCGAAATTCACATATTCAATCTTCAGAGATATTTGATTAACAATTTGGATGTTTATTAACTAAATATTATGTAATAAAAATGCAGTAAATTAGGACTAGCTATAGACTGATTGTAAGCAAGAATGAGAATGGTCTAAGGTTATGATTTTCCCTCTTGTCGGAATCCTTTCCGCTATGTTTGCTATAAATTTGCCTAAATCTTCTCATTCGATCTTGAGCACTCTGATTGTCGCAACTCTCTCCCGAGTAGTTACAACAATATACTAGACATATTCTCCCGAATTACGCTAGCCGACCTTAGTTACAGCTCACTTAAATCGCACCCAAGGTTTCGTTATCCCTAGTCCCACCTTTAAACCTTTCGTATTGATCCCTCATATACGTTAGGAGTGTGTTGTTCAACAACTACCTAAATATACACTCTCTCCCGAGTAATGCATACTAATAGGCACAGCCGATTGAGGTCCCTTCAATGAACAACAATCACAATATAGTTGAATAAACAGAGAAATTATTAAGGCAAATCTATATTAACATATCAGAAATTCATCCTCCAAGAGGTTCCATCAAAACCCTAGATTAAATGTTTGGCTACGCATAATCGTTTTCACAATCACAATAGTAGAATTCATCATTAATGATCAAAACAAGAGGAAGAAAGGTAAAACTCTATGCCGACTCTTCCGCGTTGCCTCTTGCCTCTTCTTGCCTTCAATAATCCTTCAAAAACCTTGAAACCCTCTCTCTGGGCGACATGGGCTTCTTATATGTTAAGGAGAGTTGCCCCCGAAGTTACGAAATTACCCCTGCAAATAATATTCCTCGAGGTGACGAGCGCGGCCGCGCTTGGACCGCGCTTGGGTCGCGCATATCGCGTTCTGTTTTGCCTGACGAGCGCGGCTGGAGCACGCCCGCGCTTGGCCCGTGCTCATGAAGTTTAGTTGTTCTCTATTTTTTTTCCTTCTTCTTTCAAGCGCTTTCACCTCCGATTGGCTTTCCTTGCTCCAAATTAGCTCCAAATACTGTTCAATGTCACCCTAATCAAGACTTGCTCCTGCAAAGGCACAAAATTCATAATTAGAGCCATTTGTGACATTTAGCCTTCATATAACAATAAAGCATAGCTAAGTTGAGGCATAAATGGTCGTTAAACTACATGAATATAGCCTATTATCACCCGCTCGGCTGAAACTTTTGATAACCTCTAGGCAAATCTATTATGCAGTTTAAAGCCAAAAACTAATTATAATAGCTCGCCGGTAAAATAAAAATCCCACTAGTCGCATTCTAAACCATGTCAAGTATTTCAAATGATTTTTTCATCTTAGACATCTTATTTACGGTAATAAAAAATATATCTTCAGTCTAAAGCAATGGAAAGTATAAAACTATTTCAGTCAAATAAGTTTTCAATTACACAAATAGAACAATTCGGTCAAAAGTCCTAAAAGCTGGTGAATTCAAATAAATAATACTCCCTCCGGTTCACAATAAGCGATTAATTTGCTTTTAACACGCCCATTAAGAAAATACTAAATTCTATACAAAAATACCTACTATGACTAAACTACCCCTAATTAAACATTTAATGTGAGGAGTAAGAAAACTTTTTAGGGATATGTACATAGGGGTTATTTTGTAAAAACAAATTGAATTCTTTCTTGATTACATAACTGGACACTTATTTTGAACCAAAATGAAAAAGCAAATTGGTCACTTATTGTGAACCGGAGGGAGTATGTTTTTCAAAAGAGAAAACTTACTTAAAAACTCAACTCAGGAAGAAAAAATACACATAGATAACGAGATTATATGTGTATGAGAGAGAGAGAGAGAGATGTATATTTCATAATGTATACAAGATATACTTCAAATACACAAATACACTCGGATACACTTAGTATGCACATTAGATACACAAACAAACTCGGATACACTCAATATACACAAATGACACACTACCAAACTCAGTATACATTGAATATATAGTTTTTAACATCGTATAACAGTGTCTTTACGGTTTCTATAAAAAACTAATATACAAGTACATGGTATATATAATTTTATATAAGTGTATATACAATTTTTACACAAAACTACAACTTTTAACAATTAACTAAAAGAGAAAAAATGAGAGCGAGAAATTATAAAAAAAAATTATTACAAAAAAAATGTAAAGTAGGAATGGGAAGGAAAATAAATACGATGTATATACAGTTTTTATATATTATATAAACAGACTATTAAACCTAAAGCAATAAGATCTAAAAAGGAAAAAGAAAGAAACACTGAAGGTATTTGTGAGAGAAAGATTATACACTTTATATACGAAAGATATATTAATTATTCACTTTATATACATATTAGAAATTATTTACACACTACATAATATATTATACACCGTATATACACTTTATATATAAAATTATATAAACATGGAATGTGTATAAATAGTGCATATGCATTCTATCAATATAAATACACCCTTCATATAAATGTGTGTACACAATTATCCACATTATATATAATATTGTCAGTACTCACCGTAGCCATTGTAATCTTTCACGCCCAAATTTGTATAAATACGTGTATAATAAATGTATCATCAGTATATAATGTATACGCAGGATTATACATATATTATACAAAATTACAAGATAGATAAATAAAGGAATATTGACATTAATGGAGGATAGCCGACTTGACAGAATAAAGTTTTTCTCCTGTAGTGGCTATTTTATTTCCTCCATCTCTCATCTGCTCATAAAATTAATCCCAAAAAGTGTCATGCAATATCATATCTGAAAGTGGATAGAAGACGACAACCACCGTCAGAATTTGGCCGCAAATTACACAAAGAAGATATTATTTTTTTCATCTAAGTGAAGGATGAGGAAATTGTTAAAAGAAAAAAAGAGAAAGAACATAAAAAAAAAAGGTGTTTTGGTGTCGTTATAGTAGAGGAGAAAAAAAAAAAGAATTAAAAAACGCAGAAGTGAAAAAGGGAGAAGATAAGAAGAGACGAAAACGAGGATTGAAGAAGGGAGAAGATGAGGAGAGAGAATGTCACAACCCGGAATTCCCATTCTCAGGAGTCGTGATGGCTCCTACTCGTGAAAGCTAGGCAAGCCGAGTGTTACTGATTTTATTTCCCTTTTTCCTCAACCCTTTAACAATTACGAGTTCACATAAGATCAACAGCGGAATAAAATTGTGGAAGATAAAATTTAATAGTTTAAATTAATACAAATACGATTCCATAACAATGATCCACCTAGAATTGGTGTCACAATCTCACGGACTATCTAAGAATACTACAAATAGGGTCTGAACAAAGAAAAATACATTTATGTCTCTGAAATAAGTAAGAACAGAAGGAAATAGGATAGAAGGGGACGCCAAGGCCTGCGGACGTCTGCAGGACTACCTCGGGTCTCCGCTGGACCGAAGGCAGCAACCTCACTATGGTCCAAATGCTCCAACACCAGGATCTGCACACAGTGCAGAGTGTAGTATCAGCACAACCGACCCTATGTGCTGGTAAGTGTCGAGCCTAACCTCGGTGAAGTAGTGACAAGGCTAGGACAAGACTACCAAATAAACCTGTGTAGTTAAATCATATACGGCAAATAATAACAACAGAAACTAGCAGTTAAAGATGAAAGTGGGAACATGCTGCGGGTAATATCAAGTACTAACATAATTTCAGTAGAGAAGCATAAAGAACACCATAATTTCATATACGCAAGAATAAGGAAAATAGTAACAAGTGCACGACATCACCCTTCGTGCTTTTACTCTCGTTCTTACCATAAGAATCAATATTCACTTTTATTTCCAATCATATAATACTGTTGCGGCATGCAACCCGATACCAATCATATAATACTATTGCGGCGTGCAACCCGGTCCCAATCATATAATGATGTTGCAGCGTGCAACCCGACCCCACCTGTCCATCCTTATTACTCCTTGTTGCGGCGTGCAACCCGATCCCATAAAACATTGTTGCGGCGTGCAACCCGATCCCATATAACATTGTTACGGCATGAAACCCGATCCCAATATACAAATCAACACCAATCACAAGAGAATCCCAGCAAGGGAACAATAGTATAACAACAATATCCCGGCAAGGAAAACAATATCATAAGCAATAACATCCTGGTAAAGGAAACAATATCATAAACGATAATATCCCGGCAAGGGAAACAATATCATAAACAATAACATCTCGGCAAGGGAATCAACAATATATCTCATCTCGTTTCCACAATCACTTCACAACATAAGTCTCAACTTGAGCCAATGCTCAACAATGGTCAATTACCAAGAATACTTTCATAAGCATTGTTCAACATTTAAAACCATCATATTAAGCATGGACAATACATAATGGAGTCAAAACAATCATAGTATAAGACTCATGGGCATGCTTGACACCAACGTATAGATACTCGTCACCACACCTATACGTCATACTCAACACTTAACACATAGCAAATAAGACCACAACTCCTATTCACTCAAGCTAAAGTTAGATCAAACACTTACCTCAATGCCATGAACACAATCAAGCCTCAACTACCGCTTTACCTCTCGATTCCACTTCCAATTCACTTGTATCTAGTCTGTAACGACCCGACCGGTCGTTTTGAGCTCTAGTGCACCGTTTAGCAGGTTGAGGCCATGAGCAGCTTCATTTCAGATATTATGACTTGTACGCATGGTCGGAATTGAATTTTGGGAAGTTCGGAGTGGTTTTGAAAAGAGAATTCTCATTTCGGGAGCTTTAAGTTGAAAAAATTAACTAGGATTGGATTTTTGAGCAAACGACCTCAGAATCAAGATTCGAGTGTTTCAGCAGGTTCGTATGATGATTTCGGACTTGGGCATATGCCCGGATCGAGTTTTGGATAACCCGGGAGCATTTTGGCGCCTATTGTGGAAGTTAGCATTTGGAAGAAATTTCATAAGTTTGGGTTGAAGTGCATTTCAGTATTATCGACGCCCATTTCGGATTTCGAGTCTGGGAGTAGCTCCGTATGGTGATTCTGGTGTTGGGAGCGCGATCGGAAGTAAATTCGGAGGTTCGTGGGTCAGTTTGGAGTCATTTGGCTAAAGATAGAAATTCGAAGGTTTTTGAGAAGTTTGACCAGAAGTGGACTTTTTGATATCGGGGTCGGAATCCGATTCTGAAAGTTGGAGTAGGTCCGTAATGTCGAATATGACTTGCATGCAGAATTAGAAGTCAATCGGACGTGATTTGATAGGTTTAAACATCGAAAGTAGAAGTTTGAAATTCTAAAGTTCATAAAGCTTGGATTGGAGGTCGATTCATGATTTTAGCATTGTTTGATATGATTTGAGGCCTCGAGCAAGTCCATAATGTGTTTTGGGACTGGTTGGCATGATTGGTTGGAGTCCCGGGGGCCTCGGGTGGATTCCGGGTGGTTAACAGATCGAATTTGGAGTTTAAAGAGGAGCTGAAGTTGCTGGTTGCTAGTATAACCGCACCTACGAGACTAGGGCCGCAGGTGCGGAGCCGCAGAAGCGGCCCTGGGGTCGCAAATGCGGTATTGGCGGGGGAGAGTTGGGACCGCAGATGCGGTCATCTCACCACAGAAGCGAGACCGCATCTGCGGAGGAGAGGGCGTAGAAGCGGAATAGGCTATGAGCCCTGGATCCGCAGAAGCGGCGTTTGGCCCGCACTTGCGGAACCGCAGAAGCGGTCAAGAGACCGCAGGTGCGGAAAGTGCTGGAGGCAGTGAGTGTTTTAAAAATCGGGATCTAGCCATTTCCTCTCATTTTTCTCTTGGCTTGGGCGATTCTTGGAGGGTTTCAAGGGGGAATTTTCATCATCAACAATAAGGTAAGCTATCCCCACCTATTTTGAGTTAAATACGTTGATTATGTACGGATTTGAGCATGAAATTGGTAGAAACTTGAGGTTTGGGGGAAACCTAGAAAATTAATATTCGTGGAATTTGACCACGATTTTGGGTATGAAATCGAGACTAAATTATATATTTGAGTTCGTGAGGCTATGGGTAAACTTATTCTTCAAAATTTTTTGGAATCCGGGCACGTGGGCCCGAGGGCATTTTTGTCAACTTTTCGATCGGGGTTAAGAATTGTTATAAATTGGATTGTAATGAGTAATTGAGCATATATTAATGAATTTGCATAATTATTGGCTAGTTTTGGAGCATTTAGCACGATTCGAGTCTTCTGAAGGGCGTGGAATGCCGGTTATGGATCTTCGGAGCGAGGTGAGTCTCCTTTCTAACCTTGTAAGAGGGAAATTATCCCCATAGGTGAAATAATTGGTTATGTGCTCCTATTTGTGGGGGCTACGTACGCACGAGGTGACGAGAGTCCGTGCGTAGCTACTAATATGTGTAAGTCCGGGTAGTCTAGGATCCAAAAGCGTGCTATACTTGGAATATCTGTAACCTTATTGAAGTTGAATTTCTTAAATCCTATCGAATTGGTAAATGGATTTCTAAAAAGAATTAAACTTCATTTTTCTAAATTGTTAAAAGAGACTTGGTTTTCTTTGGATAATTGTTTCCTGATGACTTCTTGATTGACTGTCTGTGTGTGTTTAAATTCTGGAACGGGCCGACGCCTCGGTAGATTAAATAGATGCATCTATGGTTCGCGCCATTCAAACCTCTGGCAGTGCACAATTTAAATATTGTTGGATCGAGCCGTAAGACCTCGGCATGATTTGCACATGCTTGTATTGCTTGCCTTGAAACTTATTGAAGTTGTTATTGCCTCTTCCCGGCTTGAGAATATATGTATAATTGATGAAAAGGAATTTTGAAATTTCCTATAAAAGAAAGAATTTCTTACTTGCTTCATTCCATTGAATTACTATCATGTTTATAAAAATCCCCGATTTACTATACTATTGAGATAACATTATTGGACCACTAGTATGTGTCGAAGTCGACCTCTCGTCTCTACTTCTTCGAGATTAGACGGGATACTCATTGGGTACACGTTATTTTCGTACTCATACTACACTTCTGTCACGACCCGGATTTCCCACCCTCGGGAGTCGTGATGGCGCCTACTAATAGGAGCTAGGCAAGCCAATTAATTTAACATTTCTCTCAACATCATTAACAGTATAAGAAGAACGAGGCAATTAATATAAAAGCGAAAGTCTCGAAACAAAAATAACTGAAACCAAGTGCGGAAATTCAAATACACCTCTACCCAGATCTGGTGTCACTAACTCACGAACTTCTACTGAATGCTAAATACAAAGTCTGAATAAGAATACAGTACTGTCTGATCCGATACAAGGGAAATCAAACGAAAGACAGGATAAGAGAGACTCCGGGCCATGCGGACGCCAGCAAGGCTACCTCGGAAATCTCCGGACTGAAGTAAGCTCCCAACGCTCCTACTGCTGTCCAAAAGCTCCTGCTCCGGTACTATGATCTGTGCAAAAAGCACAGAAGTGTAGCATCAGCACAACCGGCCCCATGTGCTAGTAAGTGCCTGGCCTAACCCCGGCGAGGTAGTGACGAGGCTAGACAGGACCTACCAAAAACAACCTGTGCAGATACATATATACAAAGGCAACAGAAATAACAACAGAGAATATCAACTAAAAAGGGGAAGGGGGCATGCTCGGGGAAAATACAGCGTATACAGATCAACGGATATAACGACGAAACTATCTCAATACCATAGCTCATATATAAGTGGTCGGCGCGCCACACGACCCCATTTCTTAATTCATAAGTGGACGGCGTGTCACACGATCCCATTTCTTAATTCATAAGTGGACGGCGTGCCACACAATCCCATTTCATAATATATAAGTGGTCGGCGTGCCACACGATCCCATTTCATAATATATAAGTGGTCGGCGTGCCACACGATCCCATTTCATAATATATAAGTGGTCGGCATGCCACACGATCCCATATTATAGAATATAAGTAGACGGCGTGCCACAGGATCCCATTTCATAGCATATAAGTGGACGGCGTGCCACACGATCCCATATTATAGTTCCAAAATATCTGACTTTGTAAAGAAGGCCCCATTAGGGGAATTCGACAACATAACACTTTAACCCGGCAAGAGTACAACTAACAGCCCAAATATCCCGGCAAGGGAGAGTACATAATAATAGTCTACACGTCCCGGCAAGGGAATAATCACAACATATCCTCTTTTAAATCACTTCTTTCTTTACTATCACATTCTTGTTCGGGCCAACGCTCCAAAATTTACCAATCACAATTCTCCCTCAACCGTTCACATTATATGAAATTTATCAATTAAACAAGGAAATTGTGTCACGTCATTCGAATTAAAAGCAGTTAAGACTCACGGTCATGCAAGACTCCGGTGCATAGATAACCGTCACCATGCCTATACACCGCTCTCCACATTTAGCAAGTAGCAAATAACATCCTAATCCTATTCCCTCAAGCCAAAGTTAGAACAAACACTTACCTCAAATGCTCCAAACTCAACTCAATCCTCTAGTATAGCTTTACCCTTCGAATTCACCACAAACCGCTCGAATCTAGTCACAAATTACTTGAGTGTATCAACAAAGGCTAATCTAATAAATTTGAATGCATGAAAAGTGAATTTCCCAAAGTTTGTTCAAAAATCCCCGAAATGCCCCCGGGCCCACGTGGCCAAAACCCGAGGTTCGAACCAAAACCCGACTACCCATTCCCCCATGAACTCAAATATATAAGTTATTTTGGAATCGGACCCCAAATTGAGGTCCAAAACCCCCAAATTTAGGAACCCTAGTTCTACCCTAAATTCCCAAATTCCCCCATTAAAATCTTTGTTTTGAAGTTGAAATTATGTTTAAGTGAAGGAGTAAAGAAAATAAGTTAGAAATCACTTACCAATCGTTTTGAAGAAGTAGAATCGTTTGGAAAATCGCCTCTTATGTTTTGGGTTTTGAAAAAGTGAAAAATAGCTGAAAACCCCGACTTTATATTCTGCACTGGGGACCCGGCGCGGACCGCACAAAAATGTCCCGCGGTCGCGCCGAGGAAGGAGGGAAAATGACTCTCTGAACCTACCCAGCGCGGACCACACTGATTTGGTGCGCGGCCGCGCTGGTTGGAATGGACCAAAATTCTCATTCTCTGAATCTCCCAGCGCGGACCGCGCTGATATGGCATGCGGCCGCGCTGGGCGACCTAGGAATACTGGCCCTCTGAACCTAGCCACGCGGACCGTGCAGAAATGCACCGCGGCCGCACTGCTTCCAACGCGGACCGCGCAGAAATGAGCGCGGCCGCGTTGGGGGCCTGCAACACCTGGACCTGCAAATCTCTGACACTTCTAAGCCTAAGACCTCCCAGGACCTACTCAAAGCTCACCCGAGCCCTCGGGGCTCCAAACCGAACATACATATAAACTCAAAAACATCTTACGGACTCACCCGTGCAATCAAATCGCCAAAACAACGTCGAATTAGGCCTCAAGACCCATGATTCCTTCCAATTTCCATGAAACATCAAATTTACTGCTTCTAGCTCAAAACATGTCAAATGACGTCCAAATCTAATCAAACTTCACAGCAATTGCTTAACTCACATTTAAGACTTGTGCCGGGAGTTGGAACCAAAATACGAGCCCGATAGCACAGTCTTCTAAACAAATAACACTTTCCAATTCTTTACTTATTTCCAGAAAACAATTTCACGTAAAAATTCATTCCTCGGACTCGGAACTTCGGAATTTGATTCTGGGCACACCCCCAAGTCTCATATTTTCCTATGGACCCTCCGGGACTGTCGAATCACGAGTCCGGGTCCATTTGCCCAAAATGTTGACCAAAGTCAAACTTAATCAATTAAAACATCAAAATTTTATTATCTTTCTCACAAATTCATATATAAACGTTTCGGCTACGCGCCCGGACTGCGCACACAAATTCGAGGCAACCCCCAAGTGAGGTTTTCACGGCCTCAGAGATACAGAGTGAGTAGGAATACAGGTGATGACCCTTTGGGTCGTCATAACTTCTGTGCATTTTTGTTGCACAGGCACATGCATCTCTAATGGCCTAATGGGCATAGCAGCATGGTTGATACGAAGACTTAGGTGAGCTGCACTTCCCGAGACGATCCGCAGCCAGCAAGTCTCTTTCAGATTGCTGCATTTATTTTTTGTCCAATATTGTATTTCGGACGGTTGTTGTATTACATTATCTCTTAGAAATTTCTCATGCACTTGTGACACAGGGTTCTGGGATGTCTATGGGTTTATTCAGAAATTTTAAAAGTTGTTAAATTTTTTATTATTTATTAAGTGAAATTTACTATTTATTGTTTAACGTATAAAAGAAGTGATTTCGAAAATATTTAAAACGAGAATTTAATTAAATATTTTGGTCGGCTTGCCTGACAGCGGTGTCCGGCGCTATCACGACCCTTAGTGGATTTTGGATCGTGACAACATGGTATCAGAGCACTAGGTTCCCTTAGGTCTCACGAGTCATGAGCAAGTCTAGTAGAGTCTCGCGGATCGGTATGGAGACGTTTCTACTTATCTTCGGGAGGCTATAGCTGTTAGGAGTACTTCCCTTATTGATTCCTCATCGTGCGATTTGATTTCCTTGAGGCTGATGCCCTTGTTTCCTTCCTACTCAATCTTACGCGACGCGAACCGCTGGCTATGAATCGAGTATTGAAGGATTGTAATGGTACTACGAATGTGGTGCGGGGTGCTTCACCCTGCAGGGTTGTTTGAGCTATTATCGTCGCCTTGTGGAAGAATATTATGTCATTTCAGCTGAGTAGCGGTACTTCTGAGAGCTCTGAGGCTAGGCACGAGTTGCCATGACGCTTATGAACGGTTGTCCCACAATATTGATATGATGGTAGGATGTTTGTCTACGTGTCGGGGCATTGAATGACGTGAAGAGAGGTTTACTCAGTGCATGATCTAGAGATTCAGTATTTATTCCCGGCAGGGGAAAGGCAATCGGGCTAAGAATATTCAGATTCGGGTTGATGGGGTAACGAGGCTTGGTATTTGCAAGCGTGGTGGAATTTTCATCTGCGTTGAGGTGTTGTTATACCTGTTGAATGTACTAAGTTCGCCGGTGTTATGATCTTCTACAATTCGCCTTTGAAGCAGGATATTGTGAGTCAGTATTGAAGAAGCGACTGTCAGAGATCGCTGGGGGCGGTGGTTCAGGATTGAATATGTGTTTCTAATGTCAAGCGGTGGTTAAAATTTCTAGAAGTCCAGGTATAAGAAGCGAAGGTCGAGTAGTCGACTAAAGGGGTGAGTTTCGCAAAAGTGGGAGAGTGGCGGAGTTGCATATGGGCTTGTGGTAGGATGACCACGCACCTTAAGCAGAGTTTGGAGCAATTTGAGAATTTTAATGATTGGTGATTTGGGCCTACGGATTAATTTGAAGTATGGGCTATTATGCGGCAGGAGATTTGATATAACGGAAAGGAGCTGCTTGGAATGAAGAAGGATACAACCTAACTTGAATTGGAAGGATGTTGCCGCGCATTTAATTGATGTCCACGAGGGGTGAATGGACTTGTGCAACTAGAGAGTGAGCTCGGGCTCAGGTGGGTTATTCCCTGTGAGCAGGTTAGCGGTCTTGTGGTTGGTGAAGTTTCTGCGAAGAATTCTAATGGTTATACCGCAAAGAGATCGATCGTACGAATGTGGTTGATAATTCAAAGTATAAAAGGGGTTTTTACAGAAAGATTCCGAGAATTTTTGCGGCCGATTGCACATGATCATGTCAATAAGAGATAAGGAATCCTGGTGAATTTTAGAGTTGTGTAATAGTGGCTTCAAGCTAAGTGGGAGAGTCCCACCGCCTACGAATGGGTTGTATGGTTATCTTCTTGTGAGGTTTCGGGTTATCAGCGTAATGGTAAGTTATTTCGGCTAAGGAAAAGAACGTAAGTGGTATCTAAACAAAGGAATAGGCAAAGAGGTGCTATAGTTGGCCTTATTGGCTCATGTTCAGATTTGGGGAAGGATTCAGGATTTATGCCTTGTATACATGCGGGTTTCAAGGAAAATGACTCGGATGGGTGCTTCGTCGAGAAGGTATTCATGTGCTAGAAGTTTCATGGAGTTGATTATATTCGGGGCCAAGTCAGAGCGGGTGGCTCTCAACAACAGTCCTAGTGGATCCAAACGGGTAAAGTGTGGTGCCTAATAATTTCGAGCCTATAGGTACGATTAAGAATCAAGCTTTGTAGCAGCTTATGAGAAGAGGCCCAGAATGTTCTATGATGTTTTGACTTGCAGTGTGGCATTTGGGAGGTATGAAATGGTTCGTGGGATTTGAGACAGCATGGTCTCGTGATTCAAGGTCACTCGGGATGAGTGCGGATGGAGTGTGTTATGTGTTGAATGGAGTTATTATTTCTAAGGCAATCAAGGATAAATTGGAAGAAGATAGACTGGTTAGCCATAGTTGAATTGGCGTATTGGTGGTAGTAATCAGTTCCTTCAGCAAAGTATGCAAGTGATTTGTGGCGGTACATGCGAGGCCTGTCAGCCGCCGTAATTGATGTTATTCAGGAGTATTCTACTGTTATGGCCTGTTACGTGTAGGCGGATCCCGGAAAGGTTATGGTGGTTTAAAAATTAGACCACTACTTGGAGATTTGCATATTCTGCGGTTATGAGAATTCACCTGTGTGTGGCGATGGTTCTCCTGAAATGAGTTAACTGAAAGGTTTTCATATGATGAAGCGTCAATCTATTAGTGGTTCTGGAGTTATGATGGAAATCGTGTTCTATTGAATATTGGCATGTTGGGTGCAGTGAGCGCTATAGAATTTGAAGTAAGGATCAAGGTTGCAGTCCAGTGTTAACAAGGATGTCGCGAGCTCGGATGAGCAGGGAAGTAGTTTCGATATTTAAAGTAAGTTGGTATTGCCTTCAGCATCACCTGATATCAGTGTTTTGTGAAAAAGGCATTGCATCCTGGTTAAGGATTCTTGATCGCTTTTGGCGTTAGTGCGGCCGGTGGTTTGGATATACAGACCTGTTATCTGTTACGGAAGGTTGTGGGAGCGTGCCCCACGGGAAAGTTATATAAGTGTGGCATGTAGTCACTTGATTGGTTGAAGAGTTAAACCATGTATGAAGATTGTGGTGATATCGTTGATTTGAGAATTGATGCTTGGAGGGCACTTGATTTATTAAGTTGTGGATTGTGGATGATTACTCCGGCTATGATGGTTGTTCTTATGTGTTATGAGAAAAGTGGAGTTATTATGGACCTTTGAAAAGTTATTAGACTAGCTCAGTGCGATCAGAATCAGCTTGAGGTCTGTGGATGGATTCAAATGTGAATATGGGCTCTATATCAGGCCAGATGTGTTCATTTCAGTAATGCGCTCCTTAGGGAAGAGTAGTCAGGGTGTTATTTCGTCGTCAGTTATTTTATGTAATGATACATTGCGCCGTGTGAGTTATGAGACAGCTTGGTGAATTGCTTATGTGTTGAGGTTCTGCGTAGAGATGATGTTATATGAGCAAAATGGCTCTTGAGATTCAAATCGTATATCGCACCTCAGTTGTGCTTGAGTTTTGTAGCTTATAGCGCTATATGTCCCCTCAGGGGTGGTATTATGCACTTAGCGTGCTTGTGACCGATATTCGATATTTTGTTGCAATGAGCAATTTAGCTCGATGTGCATCTCCTTAGGTGAGAGTTATGTGTGAATTGGGTGGCATGCCACCATGGGTATGTTTTTTGGATCGGGTTGCTTGCTGCAACAATGTGATGTTGAATACAATCTTCATACTTCATCTTATGTGTGTTGTTTCCCATTTTCTGAGGAAAATTCATATTAGTTGCGCGAGTCGAGTAGTTCCTTTTAGAGTTCGTTTCGCTTTGTAACCCGTTCGAATGGGTGGCCTATTGGCACGTTGTGGCATCATATGAGACTTTTGATCATGTCCAGGGTGGCTTATTGCCTGAGCAGTTCGTACTGGGTGAGACAAGATCATTGGATTTAGGATCAGTGCAATCTGATTATATGAAGTATATTAAGGAGCAAAGACCATTATTTGGTTTAGAATGAGGTGAGGGTTCTTGTCAGGAGTATAGACCCAATGATTTGTTGAATGCGGCAGTAGGTTATGAATTTCTACACATCTCTTCCGTCGTGGCGGTATTGTAAGAGTTAGAGCAAGACCTATGTAGGTCATGAGGTGCAATAGGAGCATCAGATTCGTGGAATTTCAAATTATTTGATTGGAGAATGTTATTGTGGTCCTGTGAGTAAGTGGTGCAAGATGTGAATTCAGCTAAGGTACGCAGTCATGTTTTGGTGCTGCGTGTAGTTATTGATACGGTGAGCGTATGTTGGAACAGGCCTGGCAGAGAATTCCAGATGTTGGAACTGGGCTCTAAGGCTTACTTGCTTAAGTGGAAAAGGATACCTTCCGATTGATCGAGCTAGGGTGCCCAGCTGAGTTATGGTAGCACGGGTAGGTGCTCGAGGTGTTAAACAGTGATTTCGGACAACCCCAGCACATTTCTTAGCACGTTCGAGGACGAACGTATGTTTAAGTGGGAGAGAATGTAACGACCCGACCGGTCGTTTTGAGCTCTAGCGCACCGTTCAACAGTTTGAGGCCATGAGCAGCTTCATTTCAGATATTATGACTTGTACGCGTGGCCGGAATTGAATTTCGGGAAGTTCGGAGTTGATTTGGAAAGAGAATTCTCATTTCGGGAGCTTTGAGTTGAAAGAATTAACTAGGATTGGATTTTTGAGCAAACAACCTCGGAATCGGGATTCGAGGGTTTCAGCAGGTTCGTATGATGATTTCGGACTTGGGCGTATGCCCGGATCGGGTTTTGGATGACCCGGGAGCATTTTGGCGCCTATTGTGGAAGTTAGCATTTTGGAAGAAATTTCATAAGTTTGGGTTGAAGTGCATTTCAGTGTTATCGACGTCCGTTTGGGATTCCGAATTTAGGAGTAGCTCCGTATGGTGATTTTGGTGTTGGGAGCGCGATCGGAAGTAAATTCGGAGGTCCGTGGGTCAGTTTGGAGTCATTTGGCTAAAGATAGAAATTTGAAGGTTTTTAAGAAGTTTGACCGGAAGTGGACTTTTTGATATCGGGGTCGGAATCCGATTCCGAAAGTTGGAGTAGGTCCGTAATGTCGAATATGACTTGCGTGCAAAATTTGAAGTCAATCGGACGTGATTTGATAGGTTTAAACATCGTAAGTAGAAGTTTGGAATTCTAAAGTTCATAAAGCTTGGATTGGAGGTCGATTCATGATTTAGCGTTGTTTGATATGATTTGAGGCCTCAAGCAAGTCCGTAATGTATTTTGGGACTGGTTGGCATGATTGGTTGGAGTCCCGGGGGCCTCGGGTGGATTCCGGGTGGTTAACGGATCGAATTTGGAGTTTAAAGAGGAGCTGGAGTTGCTGGTTGCTGGTGTAACCGCAACTGCGAGACTAGGGCCGCAAGTGCGGAGCCGCAGAAGCGACCCTGGGGTCGCAGATGCGGTATTGGCGGGGGAGAGCTGGGACCGCAGATGTGTTCATCTCGTCGCAGAAGCGAGACCGCATCTGCAGAGGAGAGGGCGCAGAAGCGGAATAGGCTAGGAGCCCTGGATCCGCAGAAGCGGCGTTTGGCCCGCACCTGCGAAACCGCAGAAGCGGTCAAGAGACCGCAGGTGCGGAAAGTGCTGGAGGCAGTGAGTGTTTTAAAAATCGGGATTTGGCCATTTTCTCTCATTTTTCTCTTGGCTTGGGAGATTCTTGGAGGGTTTCAAGGGGGGATTTTCCTCATCAACGATAAGGTAAGCTATCCCACCTATTTTGAGTTAAATACGTTGATTATGTATGAATTTGAGCATGAAATTGGTAGAAACTTGAGGTTTGGGGGAAAACCTAGAAAATTGATATTCTTGGAATTTGACCATGATTTTGGGTATGAAATTGAGAGTAAATTATATATTTGAGTTTGTAGGCTATGGGTGAACTTATTCTTCGAAATTTTTTGGAATCCGGGCACGTGGGCCCCAGGGCATTTTTGTCAACTTTTCGATCGGGGTTAGGAATTGTTATAAATTGGATTGTAATAAGTAATTGACTATATATTAATGAATTTACATAATTATTGGCTAGTTTTGGAGCATTTAGCATCGATTCGAGTCTTTGGAAGGGCGTGGAATGCCGGTTATGGATCTTCGGAGCGAGGTGAGTCTCCTTTATAAAGAGGGAAATTGTCCCCATAGGTGAAATAGTTGGTTATGTGCTCCTATTTGTGGGGGCTACGTACACACGAGGTAACAAGAGTCCGTGCGTAGCTTCTAATATGTGTAAGTCCGGGTAGTCTAGGACCCAAAAGCATGCTATACTTGGAATATCTGTAACCTTATTGACAGTTGAATTTCTTAAATCCTATCGAATTGGTAAATGAATTTCTAAAAAGAATTAAGCTTCATTTTTCTAAATTGTTTAAAGAGAATTGGTTTTCTTTGGATAATTGTTTCCTGATGACTTCTTTATTGACTGTCTGTGCGTATTTAAATTCTGGAACGGGCCGAACGCCTCGGTAGATTAAATACATGCATCTATGGTTCGCGCCATTCGACCCTCTGGCAGTGCACAGTTTAAATATTGTTGGATCGGGCCGTACGACCTCGGCATGATTTGTGCATGCTTGTATTGCTTGCCTTGAAGCTTATTGAAGTTGTTATTGCCTCTTCCCGGCTTGAGAATATATGTATAATTGATGAAAAGGAATTTGGAATTTTCCTATAAAAGAAAGAATTTCTTACTTGCTTCTTTCCATTGAATTACTATCATGTTTATAAAAATCCCCGATTTACTATACTATTGAGATAACATTATTGGACCACTAGTAAGTGTCGAAGTAGACCTCTCGTCTCTACTTCTTTGAGATTAGACGGGATACTCATTGGGTACATGTTATTTTTGTACTCATACTACACTTCTATGCATTTTTATTGCACAAGCACATGCATTTCTAGTGGCCTAATGGGCGTAGCAGCATGGTTGATACGGAGACTTAGGTGCACTGCACTTCCCAAAACGATCCGCAGCCAGCAAGTCTCTTTCAGATTACTGTATTTATTTTCTGTCCAATATTATATTCTGGACGATTGTTGTATTACATTATCTCTTAGAAGTTGCTCATGCACTTGTGACACCGGGTTCTGGGAAGTCTATGGGTTTATTCACAAATTTTAAAAGTTGTTAAATGTTTCATTATTTATTTAGTGGAATTTACTATGTATTGTTTAACGTATAAAAGAAGTGATTTCGAAAATATTTAAAACGAGAATTTAATTAAGTATTTTGCTCGGCTTGCCTGACAGCAGTGTCCGTCGCCATCACGACCCTTAGTGGATTTTGGGTCGTGACATAGTCACAATGTACTTAACGATATCAATGAATGCTAAATAAACCAATTTTAATGCATGAAAATAGGTTTTCTAATGATTTCCCCAAAAAGTCAAAAATCGACCCCGGGCCCGCTTGGTCAAAACTCGAAGTTCGAACCAAAACCCGATCACCCATTCACCCACGAACCCAAATATATAATTTATTTTAAAATCGGACCTCAAATTGAGATCCAAATCCCCAAAATTTGAAAATCCTAAGTTCTACCCAAAATCACATAATTTCTCATGAAAATCCTTGATTTTGAAATGAAATCATGTAAAAAGATGGATTAGATTGAATGAAATGAGTTAGAAATTACATACTAATGATTTGGAGAAGTTTGTGCCTTTGAAAAATCGCCTAAGGAGATTTAGGGTTTAAGAGAGTTGGTAAAATGAAGAAAATCCGTCTGAATCTCATTTAACATTTTGGTAACACATTATTTAAAAACCTTAAAAAGGGGGAAAATCTTAATTTTTTTTACCACATCCAATTTAATTCTTGGGAGTTACTATATATACAAAACCTTAAATAAAAGAATCGAAAATAATTAAAATTATTACACTTCTAATTAGGCAGGAGAAAAATGCGAAAAAAGTGATGAAAATTAATTGGTCATTTTATTTTTGGAGAAGTGCCACGTTATATATCTATAAGTTAGATACAAATCGTATTCTTCACGTAATGACCTATAATCAATTAGTAAAATCCAGCAAAATATAAGAACTTCTATACCATATATTTTTTACTCTCAAAAAATAAAAATAAAAAAATGCTTGTAACACCAGAGTCACTATTGTGACACCATGATTCATATACAACACAAACAAAAATAAAACAACAAAAGTGACTTGAAAATAGAAGTTGCATACAAACCACAAAAGTAATGAAAATTCATAGATAGTCTTTGCCAAAATTAATCATGTATATAATGAAAGATGTAATTCAATTTCAAAATTTCCTCCTCTTCCCTTATTTAAACTCATAACAGTAATTATGTAGGAAAAGCATTTTAATGATGGAAATTGTACTAAAATTAGGATGAAAGTCCAAAAAAAAAAAAAGAAAAAAAGAAAAATAAGAATGATGGCTTTAGAGGACTGCCACATCATCTTGTTAATTCCCACCTTTATATAGATATATAGATATAGATATAAATTCATGCAAGTACAAATATTAGGGATGAAGGGAATTTGAGCTAGTGTCTGAGTTTCTGAAGGCTTATAAATAGCAAAATCGGTGACTGGAAAAGCAAAAACAAAGAGAAAAGAAGCCTTTTGCGAATCGAAATGGCGAGCTCAGATAGTGATCTTCATACAGAACAGGTTGCAGAAAACAAGAGCAACAACGGGAAACTAAAAGGTCGCAAAGTCTCATGGGCGAAGTTATACCGTGTGGACTCCCTCAACTTGGAAGCTGGAAAAGTTTCAAATTCTCTGTCTGGACATGCCTCTAAGGTATGGATATGTAATTGGTGGCAGTGATAGAACTTGGAATTTTAATAAGGGAATTCACGAAAATACAAGAATTTCACAAAAGAAATTCAAAGTTGTGACCTAAAGCAGTTTTCGAGCCACCTTTGCCACTTCAGTACACTACAAAAAAAAAAAAACAGCTAAACAATTCGTTGATAATTATTGTTAAATAACCGTAGTTAATAGGATTTTTGCATCACTGATCCGTTTAGTGATGACAGATTAGCAATGGATTTTTACTGTTTAGCGATAGAATGTATCCGTCGCTAATTCCTATTATTTTATACTGTTATAAGTTTTCCTTATATTAAGGGGATTTAAAAAATTTGTTTACATCTAAAAAAATTGTTTACACTATTTAGACATTAAAATTTTGTGCTGAAGAGCATTCAATTGAATCCTTACCTTTTAATATAGTTTTGTCTCTGATTAGTGCATTTTAACTCTCATAACATGTCATTTACTTTATTTTCTGCATTATTAATTCAGGCATATTAGAGAATCATACATCTTAACCTGATGCTGTAAGTTTGAAGATTAGATTCCCTACCTTGTACAACTGCTCCACCAATAAAGCAGGGACTGTCTCTGAATTTTACTCTCCTAGTGGGTGGCAGCTAAATTTTAGGAGAGATTTTCATGATTGGGAGTTGGAAGAAGTTGGACAATTATTTCAAATACTGGAGACAGATTTGGTTGAAGAAGATAAAGAGGATGCCATGGTCTGAACAGCTAGCAATGACATGAAGTATTATGTCAAGAGTGGTTACACTCTTCTCCAAAAACAATCTGAGTATTATGTGATGAATTGGCCATGGAAAATGCTATGGAGAACAAAAGCACCTCCCAAAGTGGCGTGTTTTGGATGGGTTGCCATTAGATAAGCTTGTTTAACTCAAGATAATCTACAGAGAAGAGGTTTTTCCTTAAGCAACAGGTGTTATCTATGTGAAGAAAGCTTGGAATCAGTAAATCATCTCTTTATTCACTGCAAAGTTGCTAAGCAATGCTGAGAGCTCTTTCTGAATCTTTGTGGTGTCAGTTGGGCTATGCCTTCAGATATTAGGAGTTTAATTGATAGTTGGCAAGGGCAAAAGATATCAAAGTCCCAAAAGCAGCTTTGGAGGACCATTCCCCTATGCATTTTCTGGACCATTTGGGCAGAAAGAAATAGTGTCTGCTTTGAGAATAAAAAGAACAACATTGCTAGCCTCAAAAATTTATGTCTGCATAATCTATTTTTTTTGGTGTAATAGGTGTTTACTAGATAGTATGGACCAGTATCTGGAATTTTCGGATTTGTTGGGAAAGATGCAATTGAGTGCTCTCTGTAGGTGCTGTATGCCCTGTTTTGTACTCTTTGTGTACCTTCTTGGTACATTTTTTATTATTAATAATTCACCTTATCAAAAAAAACCTGATGCTGTAAAAAATTAGAAACTATCCACGCACAAAAATTAAACTACCAAGGTAGATACTTAAGTTTTATATAGTAGTGACTTTGTCAATGTGATGACCCAAAAAGTCATCACTCGTATTGAAAGTAAATTCCGTGTTCTGAGTCCTTAAAAACCTCTTTTATCTCACCTTGATTTGCGTGCGCGGTCCAGATGCGCTTCCGGAAAGCTTTTATGTGAAAACTAAGTAAAATAAGGCAATTAGCTTTGAAAATTAATTAAAGTTGACTTGGTCAAAATTCTTGGTAAACGGACCCAGAACCATGATTCGACGGTCTCGTAGGGTGCGTAGTAAAATATGGGACTTGGGCGTATGCCCGGAATTGAATTCCGAGGTCCCAAGCCCGAGAAATAAATTTTTGAAAGAAATTATTTAACTGAAATTATAAGAGTTTTTTGAAATGTAAAGATGTTTGAAACTAATGATATCGGGCCCGTATTTTGGTTTCGGAGCCCTGTACATGTCTTATATAATAATTAAGTTAAATCTGTGAAGTTTGATAAGAATCAGAGTTCATTTGGTATAAATCGGATGTATAGTTGAGAAAATAAAATTTTGAAGTTCTTGAGTAATTATATGAATATGAGGTTTAATTCATGGTTGTTGATGTTATTTTGATGATTTGATCGGACGATCAAGTCCGTATGATATTTTTGGACTTATGTGCATGCTTGGTTTGGAGCCGCGAGGGCTCGCGTGAGTTTTGAATAGGCCACGTAGTGAATTTAGACTTGAACATAACTGTTGCAGGTTCAGAGAAGTTGCAGGTCTCTGAACCAGGATTGGCGGTCCTGGGTGATTTCTCGCGACCACGGTGGGGTCTTCGCGAGCGCGGTGGGGCTTTCGCGGTCAGTGGTGGGCAAGGCCATATCTTCGCGGCCAAGCTCGATATTTCGCGGTCCGCGGTGGAGCTCCGCAGCTGCGGTCCTTTTTATGCGTTCAACGGTGAGGGTCTGAGAGGGGTATATTTAAACGAGACTTTTCAGCCATTTCTCATTTTTCAAAACCCTAAACCATAAAAGGCGATTTTTCAAGACACTCTTTCTTCCCCAAAACACAAGTAAGTGATTTTTAGCTTATTTCTTTCACTCCTTAACTTTTTTTTACAAGATATCATCCTAGAATATAGGGTTTTCATAGTAGAATTGGAAATTTTGGGCAGAACTTAGGAACATCGAAGTTTGGGGATTTAGACCTCAAATTAAGGTCGGATTCGAAAACCAATTGTATATCCGGGATCGGGGGTGAATGGGTAATCGAGTTTTGGTCCGAATTTTGGGCTTGGACCAAGCGGGCCAAGGGTCAATTTTTGACTTTTTGGGGGAAAACACTAGAAAACCTATTTTCATGCATTAGAATTGGTTTATTTAGCATTTATTAATATTATAAAGTACATTGTGACTAGATACAAGCGAACTGGGAGTGGAACAAAGAGGTAAAGCGATAGTTGAGGCTTGAATTGTGTTCGTGGTATTGAGGTAAGTGTTTGGTCTAACCTTAGCTTGAGGGATTAGGAGTTGAGTCTTATTTGCTATGTGTTAATTTTTAAGTACGACGTATAGGTATGGTGACGAGTATCTATACGTCGGTGTCAAGCATCCCCTTGAGTCTTATACTATGATTGATGTGACTCCGTTTCGTATTGTTTATGCTTTATATGATGCTTTCTATTGTTGAATAAGGCTTGTGGAAGTATTATTGGTAGTTGAACATTGTAGAGCATTGGCTCGAGTTGAGAAATGAGTTGTGAAGTAATTTGTGGAAAAGCGAAGAGGTTTATGATATTGTCTCCCTTGCCAGGATGTTATTGCTTTTGATATTATCTCCCTTGCCGGGATGTTATTGCTCATGATATTATTTTCCTTGCTGGGATATTGTTGTTATGCTATTGTTCCATTGCCGGGATTTTATTGTAACATTATTGATTCCCTTGCCCAAATTGCTTTGTGATTGTTGCTTGGGTGAGGAAGAGTGTAAAAACACGAAGGGTGATGCCGTTCATGATATTAGTGAGAGAGCGTTAATGCACGAAGGGTGATGCCGTGCACTTGTCTTTGATTTCCTTATTCTTGCTTACAGTTGAATTTTCGTGTTCTTTTCACTTCTTTATTGAGATGTTGTTAGTACATGATATTTCCCGCAGCATGTTTCCCATTCCCATCTTTAACTGCTAGTTTCTGTCATTATTACTTGCTATAGATGATATAACTGCACAGGTTTATTTGGTAGTCTTGTCCTAGCCTCGTTACTACTTCACCGAGGTTAAGCTAGACACTTACCAGCACATATGGTTGGTTGTGCTGATACAACACTCTGCACTGTGTGCAGATCCCGGTGCTGCAGCTTTTGGACCACAGTGAGGTTGCAACCTTCAGTCCAGTGGTGGAGACCCGAGGTAGTCCTGCAGGCGTCCGCAGGCCTTTGCGTCTCATTCTATTTTTCGATTATGTTTCTTTTATGTATTTCAGAAACAACCTTGTATTTATCTTTCAGACCCCTATTTGTAGTATTCTTAGACAGTCTGTGAGATTGTGATACCATTTCTAGGTAGTTTATGTTTATGGATTTGTATTGGTATTATTTTAAATTGTTATATTTCATTCTTCCGCTTTATTATTTCCCCTGTTTATAAAGTGTTAACTCTCAATCGTTAAGGTATTAAAAATGAAAAGGGTTAAATACTTGGAATAATTGGCTTGCCTAGCTTTCACTAGTAGGCGCCATCACGACTCCCGAGGGTGGAAAATCCGGGTCGTGACAAGTTGGTATCAGAGCTCTAGGTTGCTTAGGTCTCACAATTCATGGACAAGCTTAGTGGAGTCTGAGGGATCGATACGGAGACATCTGTATTTATCCCCCATAGGCTATAGAGTTAGGAAAAACTTCACATCATTCATTCAGGTCGTGCGACTTGATTTCTCAATGCTAATTGAACTTCCACTCTGTTCTTTCGCAGATGTGAGAACATGTACGCTTCATCAACTGATCCGCAGCCCGTGCCCCTAGTAGTAGCTCCTGCGAGGGGCGGAGGTCGAGGTCGTGCTAGGGCCCGAGGCAGAGGCAGGGCTCAGCCCAGAGCTCGAGCAGCAGCACCAACGGCGGAGCCCCAGGTTGAGTTTGACGATGAGGTTCCAGCCTAGACAGTTACAACAGGACCAGCTTAGGTCCTAGAGGGGTTCATCGCCATCCCAGTACTTCAGGATGCTCTGGTCCATCTAGTGGGTCTTATGGAGAGTGTCTCCCAGGCAGGCTTGCTTCCTATAGCACCAGCCGTCTCTCAGGCTGGAGGAGGGGCCTAGACTCCTGCTACTTGCACTCCCGAGCAGATGGCTCCCTAGTTTCAGACTCCAGTAGCTCAGCCAGTTGGGGTAGTTCAGCCTGGTGTTGTGGCACAGACCGGTGAGGGGCCAGCTATATTTGCTGATGCCTTGTGGAGGTTGGACAGGTTCACCAAGCTCTTCACTACTACTTTTGGTGGTACATCTTCTGAGGATCCCCAGGATTATTTGGACAACTATCATGAGGTTCTATGGAACATGGGGATAGTGGAGACCAATGAGGTCGACTTGCTGCTTTTCGTCTGTGTTGATCTGCCAAGACTTGGTGGAGAGATTATTGTTTGGCTAGACCAGCTGGGTCACCGGCTTTGACTTGGGATCAGTTTTCTCAGCTATTTCTGGAGAAGTTTCTTTCTATCACTCAGAGGGAGAACTATCGGAGGCAGTTTGAGTGTCTCTAATAGGGTTCTATGGCTGTTACTCAGTACGAGACCAGATTTATTGACTTGGACCGTCATGCTCTTCTTATACTTCCCACTGAGAGGAAGAGAGTGAGGAGGTTCACTGAGGGACTCGTTCAGCCTATTCGATTGCAGATGGCTAAGGAGACGGGGAGCGAGATTTCTTTTCAAGATACGGCCAATGTGGCCAGGAGAGTTGAGATGGTTCTATCACAGGGGAGTGGTCAGGGGTCGAACAAGAGGCCTCGTCATTCGGGCAGGTTCAGTGGTGCCTCGTCTGGAGGCAGAGATTCGTTTTAGTAG
>NW_017676423.1:0-22391 GCF_001879085.1 Nicotiana attenuata
TCCCCGACCGATAAGGATGCCACGTGCCACGGAGCATTAATACACATCAGCCCACAGTGACATACAGAAGCGCAGTTCTGAAGAAGGTATAATGGCGGCAAAAATTCTCGCTTTAATAAAATTCACTTCCCAAATATTCAATTGATTGAATAAATGGCAAGTGGGGGACTATCTGTATGGGAAAATCAAGTTAATATATTGAATTAAGTATGTGATGATATACCAAGACACATGGATCAATTAAAGAGTGACTGCTGGCAAAGGATAGCTGAAGAGCACAGAGCTTTGACAGGCACGAGCAGAGATTCAAGAAAAAACATGGGAAACAGTTACTCGACGCCTCTGTTAATTGAAAAAGATCAGAGGAATGAACCTGGGATAGCAAAAAGTACAAATACGTATTATCCGCAATTAATGAGCATCAATGATGGAAAACGTTATAGAATCTTCACGAAACAGTTACGATTACCAATTATAACGTTATATTAAATGTCATTAATTGCTCATAATGGCTCTATTATGAGAGGAAAGAAAACGTATTATTGAGAGATAGCTATAAAAGGAGAGATATAACACTTGTAAAGACACACAATATTATTGGAATACATTGATTTACTTTGCTTTCTTTTTACTCAGCTATCAATCATCTCAATTCTTCTTATTTATTTCCAATTTGATTATCAGTAACCGGGGTTCTTCTAAAAAATACGCTTTGACTCGAATTTCCTATTTTCTGGTTAAACATATCTCACAAGAAATAATGCACTTTAATATTATAATTTTAATATTAAAATGCACTAACACCAACAGATATGAAATACAAATTTTGTTAGGTAAATTTCAATATATAACGCGAGAAGAAAGTAATACTAGCATAACAAAATAAATTATATGAAAATTAGTGAACAATCTTTAGTTTAAAAAGCATATTTTGATTTTTCATTATTTCTTTTCTGAACAGTTGAATAATAGGCATTATTGTCATGATTCACGACGCTCCAATTTAATGCTCCTTGTTGACAGATATACCGTGAGAAAAACGTGATTTCATCTTCTCGTTGAAACCCTTTTTTTAAATAAAAAAAATTTAGTCTAAAGTAAACAGATATCCAAACCTTTTTTTCTTTCCCTGGACATTACAATACATATCTTACCTACCCTTCCATTTGGACATAAAATTTGAAAGTTTTTTTTCAAATTTTGTATTCAAATATCTGTTTCTTTTGTAATCTTGATCCTTTTTTGACAGATTTTGCAAATTCCAAAAACAATTCTAGAGTAGTTTTTAAATTTTTTAAAGTACTCTACTCACAAAATTTAAAATTATTTTCAAATAAAATGTATGTCCCAAGGTAATTTCAACTTTCAAAAACAATTTGTCATCTCATATTCAAAAACTCATTTTTCCCAAATGTCAACCAAATTTATGTCTAAAGAATGTGTCCACAACCCACGTGGATATGCGGGAATGGAAAAAAAGGGCCTGAAAATGAACCAATCTCTATATAAAACGTGGCCCAATAAGGCCCACACCTCTATCCTTTTATCTAAGTATGGAATATCAATATTTAACACTCGCAGAATATAGTTTCATATTGCAAACTCTTCTAAAATGGCACTTTCTTCTTCTTTTGTCTTCCTCTTAATCTTCTTCTTTCTCAACTCTCTAGCAATTTCAGTACAATCGGACGGTTCTGAGACTTTCATAGTCCATGTGTCAAAATCTCACAAGCCCCACATCTTCACTACCCACCACCATTGGTACTCCTCCATTCTCCGATCAGTCTCTTCTTCTTCCCAACACTCCGCCAAAATCCTCTATTCTTACGATTATGCTGCCCGGGGTTTCTCTGCCCGTCTCACTTCCGAGCAGGCTGACCGGCTCCGCCGCATGCCCGGTGTAGTCTCCGTCATCCCTGACCGTGCACGTCAGCTTCACACCACTCACACACCTACCTTCTTAGGTCTCGCAGACTCATTCGGGCTTTGGCCTAATTCCGATTACGCTGATGACGTCATCGTTGGGGTCCTCGACACGGGCATTTGGCCGGAAAGACCGAGCTTTTCCGACGACGGGCTTTCTGCTGTCCCGTCTGGTTGGAAAGGCAAATGCGAAACTGGGCCGGACTTTCCTGCAACTTCATGTAATCGTAAAATCATCGGTGCTCGATTGTTTTACAAAGGCTACGAAGCTGATCGTGGAAGCCCAATTGACGAGTCTAAAGAATCTAAATCGCCAAGAGATACTGAAGGACACGGGACTCACACTGCTTCAACTGCAGCTGGATCTGTTGTAGCTAACGCTAGTTTTTTTCAATACGCAAAAGGTGAAGCTAGAGGCATGGCTGTGAAAGCTCGAATAGCAGCTTATAAGATCTGTTGGAAAACAGGGTGTTTTGATTCTGATATTTTAGCTGCAATGGATCAAGCTGTTGCTGATGGAGTTCACGTGATTTCACTTTCCGTTGGTGCTGACGGTTATGCACCGGAGTATGACGTTGACTCTATTGCTATTGGAGCTTTTGGTGCTTCGGAACATGGCGTTGTTGTCTCTTGCTCTGCTGGAAACTCCGGTCCCGGTGCTTCCACCGCGGTCAACGTTGCGCCTTGGATTCTCACCGTTGCTGCCTCAACCATAGACCGGGAGTTCCCGGCGAATGTAATCTTAGGCGACGGTAGAATATTCGGCGGCGTATCCCTGTATTCCGGCGATCCGCTTAACGATACAAAATTACCTCTTGTTTATTCCGGCGACTGTGGCAGTCAACTCTGTTATCCAGGAAAGCTGGATCCTTCAAAGGTCGCCGGAAAAATTGTATTATGTGATCGAGGCGGCAATGCTAGAGTAGAGAAAGGAAGTGCAGTAAAATTAGCCGGCGGTGCAGGTATGGTCCTGGCGAACTTAGCTGACTCCGGCGAAGAACTCGTCGCCGATTCACATCTCCTCCCAGCGACTATGGTCGGACAAAATGCCGGTGACAAAATCAGGGATTACGTCAAATCTGATTCATCACCAACGGCAACAATAGTCTTTAAAGGAACTGTAATCGGAAAATCACCGTCTGCTCCACGAATTGCTGCCTTCTCAGGCCGAGGACCCAATTATGTAACACCGGAGATCCTTAAACCTGATGTTACTGCACCAGGAGTCAACATTTTAGCCGGTTGGACCGGGTCCATTGGACCAACAGATTTAGAAATTGATACCAGAAGAGTGGAATTTAACATTATATCTGGTACATCCATGTCTTGTCCTCATGTAAGTGGATTAGCTGCTTTACTCAGAAAAGCTTACCCTAAATGGACTACAGCAGCCATCAAATCTGCCCTCATGACGACAGCTTACAATGTAGATAACTCCGGCAAAACCTTTACGGATCTCGCAACAGGCCAAGAATCGAGTCCGTTTGTTCACGGGTCGGGTCATGTGGATCCGAATAGAGCACTGGATCCGGGTCTTGTTTATGATATTGACACGAAGGATTACTTGGACTTTTTATGCACCATTGGTTATGATCCCAAAAGGATTTCACCATTCGTGAAAGATACTTCTTCAGTGAATTGCAGTGAAAAAAGTTTAGTTAGTCCAGGGGATTTGAATTATCCGTCGTTCTCAGTTGTTTTTAGTAGTGAGAATGTGGTGAAATACAAGCGCGTGGTTAAAAATGTTGGCAGGAATACGAATGCGGTATATGAGGTGAAAATAAATGCACCGGCTTCGGTGGAGGTGAAGGTGACTCCTACTAAGCTCAGTTTTAGTGAGGAAAATAAGAGTTTGTCGTATGAGATTAGTTTTAGCAGTAATGGAAGTGTTGGGTTGGAGAGAGTAAAAGGTCTTGAATCTGCATTTGGGTCAATTGAGTGGAGTGATGGAATTCATAGCGTGAGGAGTCCAATTGCAGTGCATTGGCTACTCCACTCTGCTACAGCATCTCAGTGAGCAATGGACTATGAAGCAGAAGATAATTGTGCTAAACTGCAAACTGTGATGGGCCAGAAACAGGAACAAGGCCAAGTTCAGAAAGGAAAAATAAATAGCGAAGGACCACATCTATCTGTTGAAATAATGTTAAGAAATTGTCATCATTCTTTTCTTGTTTATGAGTATTTACCAGCCTCAAGTACATTTGAAAATTTATGTTCATCTGCTGTAACATTGTCATTTGATGGGCTTAGTACAAAATGAACTAGTCATTGCAAGACAGACAACTATAAATCATATCATCTTTGATTAGTTTGGAGTTTCTATCTTTACAACTATCCTTCTCAAGCCAACCTGATGAGCGAAACGAAAGCAAATCTCACTACTGTCAACTTGGAAAAGTCGGAGTCCTGGGATTTAACCCTATACTGAAAGGTAGCTATACGCATCATCCCAGATCAAAGGCAAGACTTTCCTCTGGCTAAGCAAATTACTCCATATATTGGTGCCACTGTTAATAGTATCACACAAAACCATGGCACCATTCTAAATTGGCTAGCTGGTACATTGGCCTTAATGTAAAAAGTCAGATGTAACTTTTGGAATACTCTGGATCTTATAGGCTCAAGCACGTAAATGTAGGTATTAAACGAATGGCAAAAGATTCTGTAAACAACTTTAGAGGATCAAGAAAAAGAAAGTACAATATTAGAGTATTGAAAGTAAAATAGCTGCCAGCCTTTGCTAGTGGTTCTAGTTGAAGGTTTTTCCAAACAACATAATCAACAAGGATCAGTAAGTAGAATCACACAGCATATGATACGAGCTCTCTAGTAAATCCTATTAGATGGCCAAAGCAGACATAGATACGTAAAGCAACACAGAACAGAAGGCATTGGAACAAGTATTACTAGAACAAAGTACACTTAACGACATTATGATGCAGCAGCATAATAGCCTCTCGCGCCACTTGTTGAATCCCTCTAGTGACCATACTTCTGAAATTCCCACTCACTATTATCTGAAATGAGGAAAAGAGTTACAACAATTATGATACAGTTAATAAACCAACTATACAACGCCAAAGACAAAGTTGATAACTACCTAATGGACACACTTGACGGGTTTTGAGCCAGCGACTGATGCAGTGGAAGTGGAAGGCATGGTTACATACACCTGTGATAATATAAATCAAGATGTCAAAGCCAAAAAAAAAAGGATACTTCTAACCGTAGCAATATAACTAAGAAAGACAGTTCTACACCAAATTTATCAGAATCACTAAAATAAAATGTTTATGTTCCTTCACAAACAAAGCTGATAAACTGAAACAAAAAAAACAAAAATCAAACTTACATGCACTAAATTAAACTAGAAAAACATAGACCTTAATTGTAGTTGGGAAGGAATCCGAAGCTGTATTGGCACCTCTTATCACCAGATATGAAACAAATTTGAACTGAACTTCATAATGGAGCATCTTTTCACTACTTTTTTCAGTATTTTTTGCTTGGTTGCAATTTGCTCTTAGACTTAACCTGACCTTTTATATAGGAGTTGGAGGAATGAGAACTCTTGTCATGATCTGGAGGCCATCATGCCCTTAATCCTTTTCTGCCAATGAAAAGAAGATTTTGGAAGAAATTTCTGATGAAATCGCTGGAAAAGGAGCAAAATTTGGGTGGCAAAAATCTCGTGGAAAAAAGAAGAAAACATAGGAGAATAAAAGGAAGGAAATCTGTCATGGATGGAAAGCAAAGCTAAATAGGTGTTGGGTTTGAAGGAAAGCAGGAGAAGAGATCACGATTTTTAGGGAAAGAATTTGGAATAACCATTGGGTCTGAAAGATAAGGGGTAACAGGTGTATGGAAAGTAGATAGAGGAGAAATATTAGGGAGGCAATAGGTGATGATCATGCAGAATCCCCTTTTTATTCATTTCAATTTCATTATTTTTTTGTTCCAATTCTTTTGACTTTTAAAGAATCGAACCAATTTTTTGATTATTTCTTTTCTTCTTCCAAGGTCCTGTTAAAGAAAAACATACATAGAGGCCTAAAATCAACTCTACAACATAATATTGTACATATAATTATGTCATAAAGTCCTAACGTTTAAGAAATTGTATCTTTATTTTCTCTTTCATTCAAAGAAGACTTATACAAGTAAAAAAAATATTAAAATTTATCTGAACCATTTAAACAAGTAGTAAAACATTAAAATCTATCTGATCTATTTAAATTTGAAACTGAAAAATTACAACATAGAAGAACAAATCTTTTTTGAAATGATCGAGAAAAAAGAATGAACGGGCAAGTAAGTCATTTTTTTACCACCCAATCCTTGTCACTTTTCCAGCGATTTCATTAGAGATTTTCTTCAAAATCTTCCTCTCATCGGCTAAAGAGGATTGTGAGAATGATAACCTTCAGATCATGATTTTGATCCAAAGGGTTCTTATCCCCCTTCAACTCCTCTATAGAAGGCCAAGTCCGGAAGAGCAAAGCCAAACAAGACTGAGAAAATCAATGCGAAAAAAAAGGCTACATTATTATGTTCTGTTCGAATTTATTTTCATATTTGGTGATTCAAGGTCTATTCTTCCCTACTCTAGTTTAATTGTAATTTTGACTTCTATATTTATCTTTCAGGTTGTCGTTTGTTTGAATCTGAAGTTTGACAACATTGTTTATTAATGAAACGAAACATTTCATCTACATGTGCAAAATGGTTTCGCACCGTGTCTGAGCTCGAGCCCCTCGATTTAATTCTTCATTGCAGTAGGAAACAAAATTACTTTTGAATGAGTTTGAAATGTCCAGTCCGCCAAAAATGTATATAACCTTAAGATGTTATTCTTTTGACCTCTAACATTTGATTTGGTTGTTTATGTGGTTTATATAAGATATTATAATTGTTCATAATTCTTAGATTTTGTAACCAGTTTTCTTTTGATTTTCAGCTTTTTCTCAATTTTCTTATTGTTTTGTTTGAAATAAGAGATGAGGCTCAAGGTTTGGGTTGAATATGGAGCAAACTGTGGCTTTGCAAGGGATGCTCTTTGGTTTCTATTTCTCCTCTGGATATATGAGTTTGGTGTTGGGGAACAGCGTATGTGCTTGAGAGAGGGACAAAGATAGAAAGGAAAAAAAAATACACCACAAAAGAACTCTCAAGTCTCAAACCTCGTCAGCATAAGAAGCCATTATAGAATGAGAAAGAAGACATGGAGAAAGGAGCACCAAAGGGAAAAGACAGTATGTGTCCAGAATTAGCAGCAAAAGAATGTTAATAATACATTGCAAAAGTTTCATCAGATGAAGGACAAAGGAGGGCGAAGACAGCAAAAGGGGATATACATGTGGTATTTGGCAATAAGAAGAAGTGCAATGCAGTAAATATGCTTGGATCAGCAGAGGCAACCCTCCTAAATATCCAGCCTTCTCCACACAAAATGCTCTCCTTGTCTCAACTCTGAGAAACATTTCCCTCCATTTCCTCACTCTGTTCCCAAAAGAAGAAGCGCACACCAATAATCCTAAGAAATTAACACCTATCCACTTTTCTAATTACCTTTTATAACACCCTTAGGGCTCGTTTGGTAGGAGGGATAACGGATAATTAATCCCGGGATTAAATTTAAGAAGAGTTTATTCCATGTTTGGTTGGGATAAAATTGCAGTATAATTAATCCCGAGATTAGTTATCCCGGGATTGTAGTGTTTTTTTATCCCCATGGAAGGGTGGAATAACTAATCCCGGGATAACTTCTTTCCAACCAAACGGCCCCTTAGCAATATGTTTTATGTGTCAGAATTTCAATTTAGAACTGTCGGTGCTCTCAGTCAGGTTGACTTTTGGTTAAACCTTTGAAGTAATTAGAGCAAATAAAATCGTAATGAAAGAATTGATTGCTTGTGTTTTCCATTGAAGATTCCCCTCGAGATAGGGGTTCAGGGATGGGGAGAAAAACGGTGTGCCTGCTTGAGAAAGGGAAGGACACAGGAAAAAGGTAGAAAATACACCACATAAAACTCTCAAGTCGCTAGCCTCATCAGAGTAAGCAGCCATAATAGAAATGAGAAAGAAGTACGAAAGGGAAAAGACAGCATGGGTACGGACTTAGCAGCATAAGAAGGCGATACATTACAAAAGTTTCATCAGATGGAAGGATAAAGAAGGGAGAGGACGGCAATGGAGCGATATAAGTGCGGTCTTTGGCAACAAGAGGGGGAGAACTGGAGAAGGCAGATGAGTTAAAAAAAAAAAAAAGATGACATGGATTTACAAGCACATATGCTTATGATTGTTCACACCACAAACAGATTTGCTTAGTTCGAGGACGATAATAGACAATGTATCACCTTGTTGTTAAGTGAAAGAGCCAAAGCTTTGTGGACAATGGATGTTTGGCTCCTTTACATGTAAATGAAGGTAGATTCTCTAGGCAACAAGATTCAAGTTTGATTATAACTTATTCACCATAAAATATACAATATGGTAATGTATATCTAAAAGTGCATACAACTAGTATGTCCAGGCATAATCTCGCAAGACATAATAAGCAGAAAGCTCTATCAAAATGATATATACTCATAAACAAATAATGGTAGTCAAGATTTCCCGAAGTATATAATTTTCTATGTCACAGCTCCAAGTAGAGCGAATTATTTCACCAATCACCGGTCTCAACTACATGAAATTTAAATAAACAAACAACGTACCCCAAGCAACAGTGCACTCCTCGCTCGTAGCACTAGCTTGATTAGCTTGGCATTCGATGCCTGTTAACAAACAATTTTCACATAAATTGGCAATAATAAATAGAAATACATCGAATTTCTCTTTTCTATTCTAAAGCAAAGGAGATTTGAAAGGGCTCACATAGATCCATAATATGATTCCTGCAAATAGCACAGTTGTCTACAACGATATCTGCAATCAACAATTCACCAAACCACGTCAGCTTCGATCAGCACAAGTAAACAATTACGAAAACTACAAAATCACGAAAATTACAATAAAAAACGAAAGAGATATGAATCAGAACGAACCCCAAGCCCAAAGAGCAACAGCATTCCATTTTTTGATCTCAAAACGTTTAGGTTTCTTAGTGGAAGAAGAAGCAGCAGATGCTGATGAAGGTGCTGCTGCTGCAGCGTTGGATTCTTCACCGGCGGGAACCATCTCGACGTCTATATCCATTGCCGCTGCTGAATCAAGGAATCGTAGTCAAAATTCTAGGGTTCTCGATCTCACAATTTTCTTCGCAAAGTGGAATTTGTATCAATCAAACTATTCTTTCTTGAACCGCTTCTTATACTATTTTTCTGCGGTGAACTTGGCACAGGATTGCCAATTGAACCGGTCCAAAGTTATAAAACTCCTGCAATCCTGCTTATACTCTCGCTTGCTAAGCAATTGGGTTGAACTAACACTAATATACTCAACCAACAATTGGGCCAGCAAAAAGCCCATGTGTCGATTTAAAGAGAAAAATATGTAAAAATTGCACGGGGCGCCCCTCTTTAACCTGTAGCCGCTTTGTCTTTTTGTTTGTATCCGTACCCACTTTTTAAAAAACTTCAGCTTCCCTTTATAACTGAGAAACTTCAGCTCTATAGCTGAAGTTTCCGGGTTACTAAACAAAAATATTTTATAACTAGAGCTGAAGTTTCCGAGTTACTAAACAAAAACTTCAGCTCTTGAGCTGAAGTTTTTATTTTATAACTAGGAAACTTCAGCTCTAGCTGAAGTTTTTATTTTATAACTGGCAAACTTCAGCTCTTTAGAGCTGAAGTTTTTCAGTTACAACACAAAAACTTGAAGTTTTTATTTTATAACTTGAAAACTAGAGCTGAAGTTTTTGTTTTATAACTGAAAAACTTCAGCTCTAGAGCTTAAGTTTTCCAGTTATAAAATAAGAACTTCAGCTGGAAACTGCTTAAGTTTTTATTTTATAACTGGANCAGCTCTAGAGCTGAAGTTTTTCAGTTACAACACAAAAACTTGAAGTTTTTATTTTATAACTGGAAAACTAGAGCTGAAGTTTTTATTTTATAACTGGCAAACTTCAGCTTTAGAGCTGAAGTTTTTATTTTATAACATAGAAACTTCAGCTCTAGAGCTGAAGTTTTCCAGTTACAACACAAAAACTTCAGCTCTAGAGCTGAAGTTTTTCAGTTACAACACAAAAACTTGAAGTTTTTATTTTATAACTTGAAAACTAGAGCTGAAGTTTTTATTTTATAACTGGAAAGAGCTGAAGTTTTTGTTTTATAACTGAAAAACTTCAGCTCTAGAGCTTAAGTTTTCCAGTTATAAAATAAGAACTTCAGCTGGAAACTGCTTAAGTTTTTATTTTATAACTGGAAAACTTAAGTTGGAAACTGCTTAAGTTTTATTTTATAACTGGAAAACTTAAGCTGGAAACTGCTTAAGTTTTTATTTTATAACTGGAAAACTTAAGCTGGAAACTGCTTAAGTTTTTATTTATAACTGGAAAACTTAAGCTGGAAACTGCTTAAGTTTCTATTTTATAACTAGAAAACTTAAGCTCTAGAGCTTAAGTTTTTATTGTATAACTAGAAAACTTAAGCTGGAAACTGCTTAAGTTTTTATTTTATAACTGGAAAATTTAAGCTGGAAAACTGCTTAAGTTTTTCGGTTACAAAGATAAAAACTTCAGCTGAAGTTTTCCAGTACAAAAGAAAAACTTCAGCCCCGTGGGCTGAAGTTATGTGAAAAAGCGGGTACACTTGCAATTTTTTTTGCAAAGCGGGCACAAGTTAAAATGTGGCACAAAAACGGGTATAGATGCAAATGCCCCAATATAGAGGAAATTTCAGGTAAAAATTGCACGGGGCGCCCTATTTGGTCGCCCCATTTAACCTATACCCATTTTTTAAAAAAGTTTTAACTTGTACCTACTTTTTAAACAACTTCGGTCTCTTTTCTCCTCCTTCGTTTTCTTCTTCTTCTTTCTTCTGCTGCTGTTGGTGTTGCTATGAAACTTCAGTTCATGGGATGATTGCCATAAGTATGTTTATCAGATTATTTAAAAATAAATTATAAATTAATACATAAGTTAGTAGACAATAATTTATAAATATTTCCATGTAATTCTGCTCTTTTCACGTTTATTATTTCCAAAATTTATGATTTAGATATTGTTGGCAATCTGATTATTTTATAGTAGTAATACACTATGAAAGAATAAGGTGATTATTTACCTAGTATGTTAGAAAGCTTTTTCAAAAACTTCAGCTTATATAGCGCTGAAGTTTTTACAAATGAACTAAATAACTTCAGCATCTTCTGCTGAAGTTTTTGAAAAAGCTTTATGACAAAACTAATGAATCCGGGACAAAAAAAATTCAGCTTATATAGTGCTGAAGTTTTTACAAATGAACTAAATAACTTCAGCATCTTCTGCTAAAGTTTTTGAAAAAGCTTATCCAGGACAAAAAACTCCAACTTATTTAGTGCTGAAGTTTTTACAAATGAACTAAATAACTTCAGCATCTTCTGCTGAAGTTTTTGAAAAAGTTTTATGACAAAACTAATGAATCTAGGACAAAAAAACTTTAGCTATTTTAGTGCTGAAGTTTTTACAAATGAACTAAATAACTTCAGCATCTTCTGCTGAAGTTTTTGAAAAAGTCTTATGACAAAACTAATGAATCCAGGACAAAAAAACGTCAGCTAATTTAGTGCTGAAGTTTTTACAAATGAACTAAATAACTTCAGCATCTTCTGCTGAAGTTTTTGAAAAAGTCTTATGACAAAACTAATGAATCCAGGACAAAAAAACTTCAGCTATTTTAGTGCTGAAATTTTTACAAATGAACTAAATAACTTCAGCGTCTTATCCAGGACAAAAAACTTCAGCGTATTGCATTTGCTACTTCAGGCCCGTCTACTAGAATGCTGAAGTTTTGCGTGATTGCCTTTGCTACTTCGGCACCGTATGCTGAAGTTACGCGAAAAAATGGGTACGCTTGTAATTCTTTTTGCAAAGCGGGCACAAGTTAAAACGTGACCTAAAAAGCGAGTATAGATGCAAATCCCCCAATTTTCAGAAACCACTATTATTTAGTGGTTGTTAACTTCGTATAGTTACCATATACATAATTACTTCCTATAGCTACTATTCAGTTGTTACAGTAGTGTATTCGTTGTATTCGCGCTGCTCTATTCATGAATACAACAACAAAAAGCGCCTAAAAATCAGGGCAGTCCAGCCGTACACGCATGTATTCACATGTATTTGCGCCATGTATTCATGAATACAACAACAAAAAGTAGTTGTACACACATGTATTCGCAATGCTGTATTCATGAATACAATAGCAAAAAGCGCCTAATTTCAGGGCAGTCCAGTTGTACGCCCATGTATTCACATGTATTCACGCCATGTATTCATGAATACAGCAGCAAAAAGCGCCTAAAATCATGGCAGACCAGCTATACGCGCATGTATTCAAGCAAAATGCGCCTAAAATCAGGACAGTCCAACTGTACGCGCATGTATTCATGATGATAGGCTATAATTACGTATTTTAGTCGATTATTACACTCTAATTTACTGCATTTTAGTTGAGTTTGCGCTTTAATCGCTAGTGTTTTGCACTAACAGTGTGTTTTATGCCTTGTAGGAGTGATTCCGAGCTATATAGATGTTATGGAATGAATTCAAGTGATTTGGAGCTTTGAAGTCCGAGTAAAAGCCCAAGGAATTAAGCCGGGATCGTATTCGGGGGTCAAATTTGATAATTAAGTACGAACGAAGACTCGAGGAGGCATATTGCGCACTTTCTAGTAAAATAGACATAACTTTTTGCTCAGAACTCCATTTGGGCTCCACAATATAAGGTTGGAAAGCTAACTCAAAGGGATACAATTTTCATGTTTTACGTTTTTCCAAATTCCAAACGGAACAGGGTGAAAAACCGCGGTTACGGTAGGACCGCAGCAGAACACTGCTGCAAATTCTGAAGGCCACTCTGGCCGCGGTCCTGGCGTAACCGCGGTAGGACCGCGGCAGGACGCGTAAATTTCAGGGACCAAAGTGCAAAACACGGGATTTTAAGCCCTAAACCCTATATTAAACGAAGGAGGCCGGCCAAGAAAAAAAAGGAGGATAGGTTTGAGACATAGATTCGACCTAAGGATGCAAGAACACATTGGGAGCAAGGCGGAGAATTCTTCTACGAGTTTTTCCTTCCTCTTCCTATTTTTCATTGTTGGTTATGACTTTTAGTATTGTAGTTTTACATACTATTATGAATAGCTAATTTGTTATCTAGAGTTTTGATAGAACCTTTTGTAGGATAAATTCTTGTTATGTTTTTATATAATTGAGCCATAGCTTTTCTCTATTTGTTCAACTACGTTTATATTGTGGTTGATTGAAGAGCTCTCAATTAGCTGTGCCTATTTAGTATGCATAACTCGGGAGAGAGTGCATATTTAGGTAATTGTTGAACAACACCACTCCCAGAGTATATGAGGGATCAATAACCGAGGGTTTAAAGGTGGGAATAGGGATAACGAAGCCTTGGGTGCGATCTGAAGTGAGCTGTATTAAAAGCCAGCTAGCGTAGCTCGGGAGAGTGCGTCTAGTAAATTGTCGTAATTACTCGGGAGAGATTTACGGTAATAAGAGTGCTCATGATCGGTAGAGAATACTTAGGCGAAATTATAGAAGACATAGCGGGAAGGATTCCGACAATAGGGGAAATCATAACTCTAGACCTCCTTAATCTTTTCTCTAACCCTCAGTATCGTTAGTTGTTAATTTACTATTTTAATTTATTACTTAATTAGTTAAACACAAGAATCTTAAAATCTATAAGTTAGAAATTGTTCAAGCTTATCTTCTTGGTGATAGTGAACAGCTGTAGCTAAACCTTAGTTCTCTGTGGGATTCGACTCCGGACTTGTAAACCGGATTATATTTGCAGCGATCGCATTGTCCTTTTTATAAGGCATAGTTGGGCGTGATCAATACCCATTGAGAAAAAAAATTTGCCTTATTATTGTTAACTTTTTGGTTATTTTCGGTAGCATGACTAAAATAGTTTGTTATTAGTAAATAGTGTCTTTTTTTGATATACATTCCCGTAAGATTCCCAATAAAAAATTCGATTTGACCCAACTTATGTACACGCTATAAATAAATATTGTTAAAATATCATGGTATAGCCAGTTTTCACACTGGTCAATGAAAAATAGTCAGCGTTTATCAAGTCAATGAAAAATAGCCACTATTTTGCTGCAACAGGGACCGGTCCAGTATAATATACGGGAGTTCTGGTGCATTTGTGTACGAACTCCAGCATATTATGCTGGACCGGTATACTTTGCTAACTCCTGTAAAACTTGCGGGAGACTGGAGCACCAGTGCTCCAAACTCCAGTATATTATACTGGACAATTATACTTGCTGGAACTCCCGTAAAATTTGCGGGAGTTCCAGCATAATTATGCTTGAACTCCCGTAAAATTTGCGGGAGTTCCAGCGTAGTTATCCTGGAACTCCCGTTAAATTTACGGGAGTTCAAGCATACTTATGCTGGAACTCCCGTAAAATTTGCGGGCGTAACGGATTTTGAACAGTGTTTTCGCTCAGATTTAAAGTGGCTAAATTTCGATGACTTTTAAAACTTGGCTATTTTTCAACGACCAGTGGTAAATCTGGCTATTTTTGAATTTCTCCCATAAATATTCCACATGGCCTGCCTTAGTACTCCATTGTATCTATGATGAGCTTTATTTTTGGGCTTTTACGAGTTACTCAATGGATTGGGTGACTTCAGTGCGCAAACTTCATTAGAAATGATTTGGGTTGGGAACATCTAGATGTGCATGCTTTGAGAGAAGGTAAAGTACGCGATACGTCAAACGTATATTTGAATTTTATAGCAAATTTATGAAACAAGAAATTAAATGAATACAATCGATATTAATACATTCGATACAAGTTGTATACTTTGTATACACTCCTGTATACAGTCGATACATATTGTATCCTTTATACGCACCCTTTTGCCTTGGTAGTTGATATATGTTGTATTCGTTGTGCGTATGAATACAATTGGGCAAACAAATACAGTTGATATAAGTGGTATTCGTTGCACGAACGAATACAGTTGACACATGTTGTATTCGTTGCGCGTTTGAATACAAGTAATACAAGTTGATAACAATTGAACAGTAGCTGCTAATAGTAATTAGGCAAAATATAGCTACTATGTTCTAAACTATGGTATTTTATGAAAATTGCTCTTGAGAGAAGCTAGGAGTCCAGAATCAAACTCAATCAGAGATCACCCCTTCATCATTTGTTAATAGCAACAAGTTACATAAAGGTTTTTTTTAATCATTTCATTGACCGTTCTATCTAATTGTGGAAACTTAATCATAATAATATCCAAATATAATTAAGTTATTTTCCTATTGATGAAGTGACTCTATTTGAATTATGAGTTTAAATTATTTTTATACATTGATAGTATATAATTTATTTATACTACTAGATGTTTGATGCCCGTGGAGCACGGGCCCAACAATTTGCTGAGCTAGATTATTAGTATTATATATTCTTACCTGCAAAACACTGAAAAAGCCATTTCGTAAATTCAATTATGTAGTTTGGAGCAAATATGGAGGAATAGATTTGTTTTGAATAGCTAGCAAAAAGAAACTGTTTTGTTAACTTTAGTAGGAACAATGGGAGCAAAATGGTGGTTAAAATTAAAATATAAGGCACTATTTGAAATGGAAAGCTTCAAGATTATAATATTTTGATTTTACGTATAATTAACACATAACATGTTCATGTACGAAACATTAGAAATCACTGCCAAACTATGTTACATGGTCGTGCTTCCAACTGACTGCAAGAGGCTTTTCCTTTTAAGAGTTTCAGAAATCCTTTTCTTTTCCTTTTGTCTTTTTGAGCGTAATTGTGCCATAAAATAGCAATCTTCAACGCAATATTCAAATGTTAATTGATATCAACCAATATAGATGATAACACATACCCATACAACTTTAAATTACAAAACATTCCAAAGGGTGGAAAACCAACGATGGAATCAGTTCCAGAATGCGATAAAATAACTCAAAAAATATATATCTTAGATACATCCTGCAAGTTAGTCCGAAAAGCTAATTGGTGCAAATATTTGTATTTTAGTGTATATAGTGCAGATGCAGTGTCTTCAAAACATCGATTGTTCCTTCCCTTCCCTTCCTAATTGTCACGGGCAGGTACAATGTTCCTAATGTTTAGATTATGAGTTTTGCCATAAGTAGTTATGAAATTAAACACTCGTATAGCATACAAACCTGAGCCAAATAAGAAATATGCTTCTCCATATAGGTACAACGGAAATAAGAAAACCTGAATCAAACCTTGTATTTTATTCACCTCTCCATACATACCAAGAACTCCCAAATCCGAGCTCAAATGACCTATCAAATTCCAATTTGAAATATCAAAACTCAAGCCCTAGCTTTACCCCTTTTTGATGAATTTCAACCAATTTCCATGATAAATCTATCATAATCTCGTGTATTTAGGCGAAGGAACTTACCTCCAATCAATCCTCCTTGAATCCCTCTTCAATTTGTCCCAAAGAGCTCTCAAAATACTCAACAATGGTGGAAAAATGACTAAAACTCGCGGATGAAATGTTTATAAACTTTCTGCCCAGGTCTGAAGCTCCTTCTATGCGATCGCATAAGAACCCACGCGATCGCATAGCACAAAATTTCTTCCCCCAAATTAACCCTACGCGATCGCATATACACACCTGCGCTCGCATAGCACAAGGTCTTTACCTTGTGCGATCGCATAACACCAAGCGCGTTCGCATAGCACAATCCAAACAGCCCTCTAATTTCTTCTATGCGATCGTATGACCCCCTCTGCGATCGCATAGAACAAAATTTCTCTGCAATTTTCTGCTGCATTTTTACAACTTCAAACTTCCCGATAGCCATCCGAAATCACCCCGAGGACCTCGGGACCTCAACCAAAAACACCAACATATCTTAAAACATCATCCAAACTTGCTCCAATCATCAAAACACCTCAAATAACATCAAATTACTCAAAACTCATCGAATTCAAGCCTAAGTTTCTCAAAACTTCCGAAATGCACTTCCGATCAAAAACCCGACCAAACGACGTCCGAATGACCTGAAATTTTGCACACACATGACAAATCACATAACGAAACTACAGCAACTCTCGGAATTCCATTCCGACCCTCGGATCAAAATCTCACCTATCAATCGGAATTCGCCAAAATTCTAACTTTGCCAATTCAAGCCTAATTCTACACCGGGCCTCCAAAATCAATTCCGATCGCACTCCTAAGTCACAAATCATCCTCCGAAGCTAACCGAATCACCGAAAATCCCATCCGAGCCCTCTAACTAAATCGTCAACATCCGATTGACTTTTCCAACTTAAGCCTTCCTTAAAGAGACTAAGTGTCTCCTTTCTTATCAAAACCAATCCAAATCAACTCTAACACACCGCATACCGATAACGAAACATTAAGAAGCATAAAATGGGGGGGGGGGGGAAACGGAGCGGTAACTTGTGAGACGACGGGTCTGGTCGTCACAGTCTGCACATGAAAAACATGCACAGAAGGGGCATGAGTACACCACGACGGTACTCAGTAAGTGCCAAGCCTAACCTCGGTTGGGTAGTGACGAGGAAGGTCAGGGCCCTACTGAGGTTAAACACTATAATATGAATTAACAGTATGAAAATAGGCAGTAATAATGAGTACAACAATGGAATAAGACAGGCTAAACAAGCAATAACAATTACACAAGGAACGGAGTAAACACGAAATATGTACAGCTCAATACCAATGGTAACAATGAGGATCTCCCAGGATACCGTCCTGTAGCCCTTTTCTCAACTGTCCAGTGGATCTCCCGGGATACCGTCCCGTAGTCCATCATATGTGTATATCCGAAGGATCTCCCGGGATACCGTCCCGTAGTCCAACTATCAATGTGCAGGGGGATCTATCGGGAATCTAACCCGCAGTCCCAAAGTAAAAGTGCAGGGGGATCTATCGGGAATCGATCCCGCAGTCCCAAAGTAAACAAACAAGGTGGGGAGCTACCGGAATCCCACATCCGTAGTCCCAATGTAAATGCGCAATCACAACCAGAAGGTACACAGAAATGAAGTACAAAAGACAAGCAACAGGTAGTACTGGCCTAGCATGCTTCACGTAGTACAGTTAAGGCAACTTAAGCAATTAGGCAAGTTAAATCAACTAAACATTCTTTCCTAATCTAGCACAGGTTATAATTGCAAGTAGAATAAAGCAAATATGAAAGGAACTCAATCTCAATATCTTAAGAAAATCGGATTTCCAACAATTGGCTCAAGTACGCGCCCGTCACCTCGCGTACAAGGCACTCAAATCAACAAATAACAAATCCTAAGGGGAAAGGTCCCCCACACAAGGTTAGACAAGCCACTTACCTCGAACCGGCTCAATATCAACTAGAAACCACGCCCTTGCCACGAGTATCCGACTCCAAATGGCCCAAATCTATTCAATTCAATTACACATTGTAAATAACATCGCAAACAACTGGTTTTGCTATTTAATTCAAAGCTACGGCGTGAAATTAGGTGAAATGACCAAAATGCCCTTCAGGCCAACGCCTCGGAATCGAATAATTTTCACATTTTCAGAACCCTCGTACTCTCACGAGTCTAACCATATAAAAATCTCCCAAATCGGAGGTCAAACACCCACTCAAAAACCCAATAGTTTAGCCTATGAAGTTTCACCCAATTTTCCAATTTTTGATCCCAAATTCGAATTTTAATGACAGATTTAACTACAAAATGATGAAATATAACTAGAAGGGATTACAGAAACGTTACCCAATAGTCTTCTCTTCAAAACCCTCTAAAAATCGCCCTTCCCCGAGCTCAATTTGATTTTTCTAACTTATGAAAACTAACCCTCGAAATATCTATATCTGCTCAGGGATTTCCGCTTCTGCGGACAAGGAACCGCTTCTGCGGTCCCGCTTATGCGAAAAATGAGTCGCTTCTGCGACTTTCACTAAAGATCCAATATCCGCTTCTGCGGACCAATAACCGCTTATGCGGTTCCGCCTCTGCGGAATTTAAGCCGCTTCTGCGGTTCTGATGAAAATCCAAGATTCCGCTTCTGCGGTTCCTTTCTCGCAGATGCGAGTCCACTTCTGCGGGATTTCCTCCGCATCTGCGGAGCCTGAAAACTATGCCCAAACCCGCTTCTGCGGTGCTAAGGCCGCTTCTGCGGCTCCGCTTCTGCGGTTCCCAAGCCGCAGAAGTGAAAATACCAGAAGGGAAAAACCTCAGCTGCTGCAACACTTCTCAAATTTTGCCGAGGATGCCAATACCGGAGATGCACCCTCGAGGGCGGACTGGGCTTCCGGGTTTCATCACATGTACATCCTTCCGTTCCTTCGCTGTAGGGGTAGACTCCCATAGGCTTTCGCAATTGTATGTAATGACCCTTCGAGGGCCTTTGTAAACGTATGCCATGACCCCTCGGGGGCTGTTGTACACGGATACTTTACGAATATAAAGATACTTTTTTTGCCTTTGATTTTCACTTTTGATTTTTTCCTAGTAATTGCATGTGTTTGTACCCTTTGAGGCCCTTTGAATGCCTCTTTTTACTTCACGACTGCTGATATTTGGCCAGGGTGCGAGCATTCTTTCAGCTCTTCTATTGATCGACATGGCTCCCTTTCGAGGCCATCGTTGTACCTCAGGGCAACCCTGGGTTGATTGGTTAGGTCTGGGCTGCCTAGGCCTTCTGAATCGCATAGAGATAATGTGTCGAACATCGGTGCCTTCGAGGATGTTATCCTGGATGAAGGCCAGCTTCGGGTATCGGGGGGTCCCCTTTGATTTTCGATGTGGATAGCTCCCTTTAGATATGTAGGAGATAGATTTTTGCCGAGCGGTTGCCTACACTCAGGCACCGCTTCGAACTTTTTGCGGAGCTTTCGCGATTGGAGCTTCTTGCATTTATTCTTTCTTTTTTTAGAAAGGGAATCACAAAAGTCTGAAATTACCTCGCGTTGAGTGACGGCATGGAAAGCTTCACAAATTCTCGTTTCTCTTCGGTGGGGATCCTCGAGGCGGGATACTATCTCGAGCTCGGAGATAATACGGACGGTTCCTAGATTCTTGGGTTCTTGTCAAAGGATACTTTCGGGGTCGGATATCATCCCATTGGACTATATCGACTTCGTAGGCTCCCCGGGGCTGACTCTGGGCAGGCGAAACGTTGCTGTTTCTTATCATATAAGTGGGGCGGCTTCGGCTTCTTCGCAGGACTTCACTATTTTGAGGTAGCTGTACTCCCGTTTTGGCATAAGGTTCCTCATTTCCCTATGTGCAAAAAGTGTTGGTGCGCGCCCTTGCTTTGCTCTGTTTAATTTTACCATAGTCATGGCAACCACTTCGGGGGCGGCATGGCAGAGAGCGGAGAATGTTGTTCCCAGCGCTCGGGAGCAGAGGGATTTCGTTCTGACGACTGTTTCTTAGATAGGGGGGAGCATTTGGAGATGGTGAGAAAATACTGCAGATGGAGTGAGGGGGTAGCGCTACAGGTACTTCCTTCGGGAGAGAACGTTACGGATTCCGATGATGGATTTTTGAGTGTATACCTGTATCCTTTCGCGTTTGGCCCCCTCGACAGGGTCGTGCTTGATTTTTGCTTGAAGTATCGGGTTTCTTTGGCGCAGATACATCCGTCGTTTTGGCGGGTGGTGCTGATGATGAGGTTCTTTGCTGAGAAGGCCGATCTTGAATTACGCTCGATCACCTCATCCGTCTGTATCGGCCCTTTCATCACCAGGGCCTACTAACCCTGAAGTGTCGTTCATCCCCGCCCTTTGTAGTCGATGACAAAGAGGAGGAGGGTCGAGAATGGGCCGGTTGGTTCGTCCGAGTTCGGACGGTCGACATCATCCCCTCGGAGCTTTTGCCGTTCCCGAAAGGTGGAATTACGCACGTAAGTGGAGCGTCCGGTACTTTTTCAGGTTGTACCTATAGCGGAAGTTAGTTAAATAATGGTGCTTTTACCTTGTTGTAGCAACTTCATGGACGCTAAGCGAAGTCTCTGATCTGCCTGGCTGGGTTCGGAGGCTGGTGACCCATTCGTCCTACGACGAGCGTCGGTGGCGAAATACCAAGGTATGTGCGCGTGCTGCCTTTGCCTCGGCCCTCATATATTTGAGGTAATATTTTCCCCTTTTTTACTTGCATTGGATCTGCTGCTTGCAGGCATCGGGCAGTTCCTTGGGATGAGACACTGCTCTTCTGAAGAGGGGAAGGAGTCGTTGACCTCTCTTCCTGTCCCTCGAGGCAATGGAGCTTCTAGTGGTGCTGACCAGGCCAGGTCTCCAAGGAGAAGGCATTGTCTGAGTCCGCTGCCCCCGGAGTACCTGATTCTAGGTCGTCGATGCCTTCGAGCGGATATGCTTTGCCCGAGGCTGGCTCTCCCGGGGGCGAAGGGACATGATCAACAGAAGTATGCGCCGACTTCGAGGAAGTCCGCCGTCTTCACTTTGTGGTGAGTTTAGGCGCAGTTTCACTATATTCTGCGTCCTTCGTTCGTCATTGAGTTTTCCTTGTGCAGGCCTGTGACAGGCTGATGTCTGAGTTGGTCTATCAAGGGGCCAAGTTTCAGAAAGTTCGAGGTGAGGGAAAATCTCTTAGGCTGCTTAGCGAGGAGAAGGAGGGCGAGTTGCTGCATTGGCGATGCGAAGCATACCGGTGCTCGAATTATGAGAGTTATTTGATGGAGCAGGTAACTTTATACAGCTCAAGCTTCGCTTTCTTCGGCCTTTTTAGGTTAACGCCCTTCTCTGTTATATCAGCTGCAGCAAAAGGCGGAGGCCATGGAGTACCTTAAGGGTGATATTGATCGCTCCAGAAATGCTTGTGGCGAGCTAAGGGCTCAGGTGCAAGCTCATGTTTTAGAGGGGGCAAGTGCCTCGGCCAAGGTTCCTGCCTTAGAAGTCCAACTTTGCTTGGCTCGAGATAATGCCAAAATCCAAGCAGATGTGATCGAGAAATTGGAATCCGAACTTCGAAGACCAGGGCCGAGACAATTGACTCCCGGGCTAAGGCGATGCTAAGCTGAACCAACACTGATCGGGAGACGGCGGTCCGTATGAAGGATGCCGCGGACGCTCAGGCCGAGCTGAAGCGAGCCCTTGATCGGGAGAAAAAGATTGAGGAATACGTCCGTTGCAGATCCCGAAGGGAAGTACTTGTTGATACCCAATTTTTTCATGTATATTTCAATATGCAAAATACCTTCAAAATAGCCTGTATATACATATATAAGAAGGTCCCAATGTTTTACTATTTTTCCCTAATTTTCAAAGATTTTTAAATCTAATTTA
>NW_017676423.1:22411-29820 GCF_001879085.1 Nicotiana attenuata
AGTAGTTTTTAGTAATCTAATTTATTGTACTTTTATTTTTAATCAAGGTAAAAAACCCAATTAAATTACTTACGAAAAAAATATTATTTTGGTGATTTATTTATTGGATTATCATACCTATACTAAAATATAGCTAACATAATTTTCGCATATTTTTGTAAATTTGCTTAGTATTTTTAAACTAAATTGTATCTAATTGCAATATTAGCCTCTTTTAAGATTTAATGGTGTTTGTATTTATAAAATTAACTCCAATATATTTAATTTAATAATTATGTATTATTAATCATTTTAGTACTTTTAATTTATTCCCAAAAATTATTTTACAATTTTTTATAAAATAAACAAGGGAAAATGGCTATTTCAATATTAGCCCATTTTCATTTCAATTTTGGCCTGATTTGGCACCCAATTGAACCCAATCCTAAAACCCAATTACCCAGCCCAAATCTTAAACTACCCGACCCACGACCCTTTAAAAATAACCTGCCCGGATCCCTATTCAATCCAGGCCGTTGATCACAATGATCAGCGGCTACCATTTAACCTTTCCTTTTTTAATTTCCGATTACCCCAAACCCTAGTCATTTTGCACCTGCAGTCGCCCTTGAATTCCCCCTTCTCCCAATTCTCTCAAGCTTCCTCAGAAAACCTACTCGCCTCCCTCCACTTCCACCCTAAAATCGCCTGAATCCATGGCTTCCAAAGCCATTAAAGGCCTGTACCTGCCTCCTACGACTCCTACATGCCTGGTTACTATGGTTTCGAGGTCAGACCTTGAAGAAGATTGGCCCAGACTTTGTTTCATTCGAGTTCTATGGCTGTCTCCGACCTTAATCCGGCCAGCTATGGCTGTTCAAGCCTGATCTTGACTTCTCCTGCTTAGACCAATGACTTTCCAAGCCTTTCTCACCATCTGGGTTCTTCTGAAACCCTAGCCTTCGAGGTTCTTCTGATTCTTTTAGATCCGTTGTATATCTGTGTTTTCTCTAAGCTTTTAAACATTTTCTCAAACTTTCTTTCAAAACTTTACCTTCAAAATCTTTACCTTTTCCGATTTAGGGTTCTGTTAAGTCAATTCAAAGCTTTTCGAATTTTTAACATGTTCTACTGTGCTTCTTATGTTGTTCTTCTATTGTGTTTCTTATGTTGTTCTTCTACTGTGTTTCTTATGTTGTTCTTCTGCTGTGTTTCTTTATGTTAAAAGTCTTAGTTCTTCTTAAGGTTTCTGATTTTATTTTCTTTGTTGATATTTTTGCCTGATTCTCTTGTCTTTCATCTCTATACTCGATTGATGGTGAAAACCCCAAAATTTGGGGTTCATTCGAGTTTTGAGACTGTTTGCTATGTGATTTGCTTGTTCCTCATCTCTGAATTTGTTTGATTTCGAAGCCCTAATTCCTTTGGACCTATTCGAGCTTCTGAAAACTGCTTCATCTATTTGAAGTTGCTCGACTGGATTCAAAGTCCTGGTTTCAACTTCTGTTTCTCTATGTGATTTGGTTTCTTGCAATCTTTGAACTAAACTATACTTTCCAGAAAGGTCTTTTACTTAACTCTTTTGCATGCTTCTGATACCCTCTTCTCCCTATTACTAAGTTGACCTATGTGACTACCATGTTTCACTATCTACAGACTTTGTAATTATTATTGCTTCTTCTCTTTGCCATGGTTTAACCTCACGTGCCTAATGTTTGTGCACTCTTTATATATGCTAAATTTCCCTCTCAAAATAACCCTTAATTGTGGACTGATTTCAGACCTCCTTGTGTAAGTCTGATTGATTCTTTCCTTGTTTTACTAATTTCCCTGTTTCTTAGGTTGATTTGAAAACTTTTCTTAGCCTTTCGATTCTCCTATTTCTGACTTGGTTTATTTGTAACTTCGAATCCCTGACTCCTTGATTTACTATGTGCTGATTGATTTATTGTGTTTCTTACCTTATTTGGTTAACCGTGTATTTCAAAGATTCTTCATTAATTCTTCCCTTAGTTAAACTCCTATGTATTTACATATGTCTTTTGGGCAGATTTCCCTCATGTATGTTATTCTCGTAATTCAGCAGATGTTATTTATCTTATATGCATGCTCTGGGGTGTTATATAGGTAGGACTCGGGCACCCGTCACGGCCCATCGGTTTAGGTCGTGACAAATATATATATATATATATATATATATATATATATATATATATATATATATATATATATATATATATATATAACTTGTACGTGGTTTTAAGGATACGTTATATAACTTGGTACAAATTAAGAGAATAGATTAATATTGAGACTGACAATAAAAGAATAAATGCAAACCACGCGAATTGAATTGCCTTGTCCCTCGAGTTCGATCACCCTCGAACCAAAGATGTTTCAACTGAAGTATGAACAGAGCAATAGAGTGACAAGATAATAAAAGCTAGAAAATGACAGTATATTACTTTATGTTGTGTAAATATGATGTGTTTTACAAATGATCAGACCCCCTTTATATAGTAGGGGAGTCTTACTCTTGATACAGTTCTATATGAGGTAAGAAATCCCATGATTAGCTAATTAACGGCCCATCTTTGATCTGTGCCGAGATTCCTGCCGTGATCTGCAACCGATCGCGGATATTTCGTCCTTTTGTTATTCGGCATGGAAAATTTCCCTCGATGTCGCCTGATCTCGATTTTGTCTGGTACCAAGGGTCGAACTTAGCAATATAACCTCGCACCTTAGTTCGGTACAATTCGAGGTCGAACCTTAACCTATCATGTTTCAGTCTCGATTAATAACATTAGGGGCGAGAGCGGTTTTGCCCGTATACAGATAGTCCCCTCGTTTCTCTGAGAGAAGGTGACGAGAAATGACATGAACTTCCAAATCCCATCTCGATGGGCCATGATGTAAGCAACGAACCCAACTATGATGTAAGCGACAAATGGATACCGAAACGTCCTATCGGTCCAGTTACCAAGGCATTAAATTCCTGTCAGTTGCTGGTAGGCCACTACCGGTTCTGAACCGTCACCAGCAAGCTATAAGTACCCTAGTTTTCCTTCATCCAAACTTTACGTTTAAAGCTCCTCCTATTCTTGTTTTTCTTCAAAAATCCATTTGTTTTGCAACTCTTGCACCCAAATTTCTTGAATTTTTAGCAAACCGCACACCATCCTAACTCTCTTTTCTTCTGTTCTACAATGGCAAAAACTTCTAAGAATCTACCACAAAAGGAGTCCATCTCTTCATCAAGACCCGCCGGTGGCGGGGCTGCGTCAGAGCCTCACCCTGAGGAATTCGTTCTGGTAGGGTGTCGTATCGTTGTAGATTTTAAGGTTGAAAAGACCTCCTCGATACCGAGCAGATGTGAGCCGGTCTCGAGGTACATGTGCACAATTATCGATGATCTCCTCACCAAGGTTAAAGAGGATTGCAGCTGGGTCAATAAGCATGTGGTGGTTCCTTCCCCCGAGAAATCGATCACTACCCACATGGAGGGTTTTCTAAGTATTTACACTTACCCCTTCACGTTAGGTACCTTAGACCCTATCATCATTGCCTTCTGCAAGAGGTATGATGTGACTCTTGACCATATACACCCCTCTTTCTAGAGAACAGTGATTCTCTTCCGATTTTTCCTAAGCAAAATCGAGGGATGTCCCTTCACACTCGATCACCTTATGCGCCTCTACAGTCCCCGACTTTATCGAGGGGGCTAATCAAGCTTTCTAGCCAGGCCAGTAGGGCCCCGTTCTCGAGCATAGACGAGTCTTGGGACCTAGGTTGGATGGGCCGGTTTGTTCAAATAAGGACTTCAGACCTAATCCGTGCGGAAGACATACCATTTCCCAGAAATGGAACATGAAACGTAAGTAGTACTTTTCCTTGAAGGTTCAATCTTGTTGTTTTCCCTCTTATCTCCTTCCTTATCGATGTTTTTGTTGTTGCAGCTGTGGCCTAGATATCGGACGTAGTTTCTAAGCTCAAGGAATGGGTCGAGGTCATTGTGTCACAGAGATAATATTCCGAGCGTGCTTGGATGGAATTATCGAAGGGTCGATGGGAGGCCTGTAATCATGGTAAGCTTCTTTTCCTAAGGTAATGATGTTTGATTTCCTCTTTTCACTGTCGAATTTTCACCTATTTTTTCTTGTAGGTCTCCCCAAGGACGTTGCTATAAGGCCTCCATCTGGTGATGAGGATGTTCCTCTCGAGTCCCCTGTGTCACACCTCCTTTTTCTTACACCTGCAAGGGTGTAAAGGAGTTTTTCCACTTAAAGGACAATCGGAACGGGATTTATTATTAAGATTTTAGAGTCCCCACTTGGGAGATTAATGGTGTCCCAAGTCATCGGTTGAATCCCGAACCGAGGAAATTATGACTTTGTTAACAGTCCGCGAACCAGAAATCCGAGTAAGGAATTCTGTTAACCCGGGAGAAGGTGTTAGGCATTCCCGGGTTCCGTGGTTCTACCACGGTCGCTCAACTGTCATATTTGGCTTATTTATTTGATTTCAAAACATGTTTTAGCTTATGCTTTTTAACTTTGAACCGCTTTTATTATTATTATTTTTTAGAGAATTGCAACATCGTGGAAACACGTCTCGAACCGCGTCACATAAATGCACCCGCGATTTTTGACACATTTCGACTTCGTTGGGATTTGGATTTGGGTCACATAAATGTGCACCCGTATTTAGGAAGGTAAAATTATTTAAAATACGTGCCTAAAGTAGCTAACGTGTTATTATCTTTGGGGAAAACCGTGAAATTCGCTAAACGGCTCATCCCGAAGTCTAAGTATTGTTGTATAAACATTTATCGAGGGCCCCGCAATTTATATGTTTTGTGCGGCGAGGCTCGTCTCATTTTTATTTAAAAGCCAGTCCTAAAGTAACTACGATTTTCTACTTATTTGTCTTTTAAAATAAAAGAAAAGGCCCTAACGAATTAATACTACTAATATCCCATCCATAAAAGCATTATGTCACGATACTGAATCAAATTTAATAACCAAACTAAGATCTTCAGCAGGTTGGGCTTCAAAGCAGCCCCAAAGGAGGAATTATTTAACTATAAGAGAGGGAGAGGGCTATCCAGCGCTGGGCCTTAAGCAGAGTCGGGCCCAAGTCTGGTTTGAGCAGAAGCAGTTACGTTTGGGGCCTTAGAGGAGCCCAAATCTCTTACTGACTTTATTTGCATCTTGGTTTATTGATTCACTCACGACTGCCTTCATTATCGGCCAACACACAATCAACTCTAAATTCAAACTAACATGCTACCCTCTGAATCCAATTATCTTGCACATATTCAACTAATTTATACGTGGTTAACCAAACATGTTAAAGTCTTATGAATTTCTGTGCGTGGATTAAATCTGTAAATGATGCAACTAGATTAACCAGCGTATGAACAATTACACAATACTACTGCTCTTGTACTAATACAAACGTGCATCTCTTTTGAATTCTATTTCAACTTCTAAGGGATATGATAACTAAATCTGAATCAGCTGTATTACCATGGATATTTTCTACTATACTAACACTATTCTATACCAAGCTACTACTAGATGAAGAATGTCAAGTTTAAAACTCACAAACAGTCCCAAGCAGGCTACTACTAGATGAAGAATATCAAGTTTAAAAATCACAAACAGTCCCAAGCAGTCCAAGTTATACAACCCAGGAACCATGTAAACACAAATCAAAACTTAAACATAAATATATACAGATCAACTACTATTTATTCAACTAGGGCAGCCCGGACAAGCACATTTCAGGAGGCAAAGAGCTAAGCATTTCATTTCATCTTTTCACTTCAAAGCTACATCAAATTAGTTTCAAATGTGTACCTGGAAATCAGAATGTAACAAGAAGAAGGAGAAGTTAGCAACAGCAGAGCAGGCAACAACAATTGGAGTTTCAAACAGCAACAAACACAACCGATTTTAGCCCAGAAATGACTCAGTGATTCCAGAAATGTTTCAAACCAAGCAGAAATTAACAAATCAACCCAAGGACCACTTGAAATGCACTCAAATAAGCTCGAAATGCATTAGACTACTTCAGCAGATGCACAACTCATCCAAAACCAGTTTAAACCGACCCAAAATTGCTTGAAATCAGACCAGGGAACACTTGAAGTTTCAGAATCCAAGTATTGAACTAGAAGAATAAAAATCGATCTAAAAGCCAAAGTTAACCTGAATTATCTGATGGAACAGTATATTTTTTTTTTTGGTTTTTCTAGAGGTTTTCTATTGTTTTTTGGGGTTTTTGAAGTTTGAATTTCAAAATCAGATCTGAAACTTAGAGAGCACCTTTTGGGGGGAATTTTGGAGCTGAAAACTTGTTCTCTAAGGCATTGGCATGCCTTTTTATAAGCAAAATGAGGGCAGCCCTCAGATTTTCAGCTTTCTTTTTAGTCCCTCTTTTATTCTTTACTTAGCCCTCTACTTATTAACTTGTTCCTCAAGTTAGTACCCTAAGCTTGCTGAAATTACAACTAAAGCCCTAGTCTAGAAGACCCTAGAAGACCCTAGTGTTAACTACCATATTCCACCCAAGCTCAAATACCTAAACTATCCCTGAATACCCCCTTGAAATTACTTAACTAGGTCACAATTAACCCACCCTTCTTCCTTGATTAAAGCTACCAGCTACAACCCAATTCACCTAAAGTTAAACTAATTGGACAATCAACTAAACAAGGAAATAAATTGCATTAATCATTCATGGATCAACTAACTAACACAAGATTAAACCTATTAAAATCAGATATGAAGCACTGCCATAAAGAACAAATCAGACACACTTAATGAAACTTAAAACATGGAATTATTAATATAATTGCTACTCATACTGATTTAACCTAACTCATTAACACTAAACCATAAGAAATCAGATTCAAACAAAGCCCAAACTATCACAACAGATTAATCAAAGAATTACACTAATAATCAGACTAGAACCAAAAATTAAAATGAATTAAAATCTAAACGGAATCGAGCACAAAAACAGAACAACAATCAAAACAGGAATGATACGAACAAAACGAGAATTAACCGAACTAAAAATCAAGCTAACACATAAAACCGAATAATATTGACTAACAATTAACAAACTAGAACTCACGAGAACTAAGAAAAGAAATAATAGAATTGAGAAGAAAGACTTACTAATTTCATAATTCATATGGCCAAACCGTCTAAATTGATTTTTGATTAATGTTATTTGTCTATTTCGTCAGAAAGAGGAATGTAACATTAAACCAAAAATCAACTGACTTCAAAACACCTCGAAACAGACCCGACTTCATAAACCCTAGATTTGAAATCCAACGAGTTCCGGTGGGATTTGAGGGGTTTTAGTTAGGGATTAGTGATGAGGGAAGTCAGGGGAGTACATGGTACAAATTT
>NW_017676423.1:30440-31509 GCF_001879085.1 Nicotiana attenuata
AACCTAAAATGGTAAATCAAACACAAAGCAAATTTAACAGAAAAACTATTCGTAAAATCAAAGCTTAACATTAAAAGTGCAAATTTACATTTTTGTGATTTTCCATTTCATAGAACAATTGATTACTAAATAATTCTTAAAATGCAAACTAACTCCTAAATGCACATGCAACACATTTTTAGTATTTTTCCATGAATTAAAATGCACAAACAAATGCAAGCAATTAACAGAAAATGCCACGAAAATCAACAAAATTAAAAATAATGAAAAGAAAATTATTTTGTTTTAAATTATGGGAGTAATTCATATAGGGCAAAAATCACGTGCTCCATCTGCCCCTCTTTGCCCGAAAACACGAAGAGTTTTCGTGCAAAGATAAGTGAGCGAAAACGAGCGATTTTTGCCCGTTCGAATACTCCGTGTGAAGCATTTTGAAAACCGTCTGACCGAACCCTGCTTCAAAGGTTGCCTACATATCCTTGGCTAAAAAGGAATCAGGTCAGTGTAGTTCGGGAAGGTTTGGTAGCTGGGACTACCAGGAGCTGTGATTTCACTGCTGTTGCTGCTGCTACTGCTCGCTGACCTCCTTATTACACCGTGTAAAAATAAAAAGAAGCTAGCCTAAGCTATGATCTATGAATTACAAAAAAGGTCCTATCTATGTCTTCAAACTTGCTCTTATGTTGCCTTGAACTTGTATTCTTCCGATGGAATCCTTGTTGTTGCCTTGCATTGTGATCGGAGATGTTTGCTATTCCTCCGAGTGATGCTTGACTGCTAAAATTTGAAATGTATTCCCTGCTCTCCAGGCAGGCTCCTGACTGCTGACTTGAAATGTATTCCCTTGTTCTCCAGGCGGGCTCCTGACTGCTGAACTTGAAATGTGCTCCTTTGTTCTCCAGGTGGGCTCCTGATTGCTGAACTTGAAAAGTATTCCCTTGTTCTCCAGGCGGGCTCCTGATTGCTGAACTTGAAAAGCATTCCTTTGTTCTCCAGGTGGGCTCCTGACTGCAACAAAACAAGCAAAGAAAATTTTCTGCCCCAGTTTGGTGACTGGGTACAGCATGTT